>NC_134551.1:40356697-40662723 GCF_025594145.1 Primulina tabacum
GAGTAATGTAGTTAGGAGAAAATGGTTGAGAAGTCTATTTAATTAATGACTAAACCATTTTTCCCCTAAGCATATGGATTAAAAACTAATCAAGGACGATGAACCATCGATGGCTTAGACATAAAGCCTCTTCAAATCTTAGTGACTATCAATATGAGAGAAAGACCCTTCATATGTTATCTCATCTATAAATACAGGTAAAGGAGTTAGTTTTACAAACAACAGAGAGAAAAAAATATCAAGATGGTAAAGGCAGGTAGTTCAAGTGAGCCAGATCTTGTGAAGGAGTTCATGGAATCGGTGATAGCTTCCCGCAAGGCTACTCTTGAAGAAAGCGTATTTGAGAAGATGCTGGTAGTCTGGACAGAGGTCCAGGAGCTTCAGTCCTCTCTTGAGGGAGGACTAGGTGTTACCTCTAAAGAGATGGCACTTCTGATGAAATATCAGCGACTTATTTATGTCGGTGATGCATCATACGTCTTCTCTGATGATAGCGTCTACCTCCTCATGCTCCTAAAAGAGCAGAGGACCCTGAGGAAGATTTCTTCCTCAGATAAATTTTTACATACCTCCACCGGTAGGCTGACCTCTTGGTTGGACAGCTGTCAAGGGCGGTTGAAAATGAAATTAGGGATGTACGTTTCCGGCTGTTTTAATGAAATATTTCTATTTTGAATTTCTGACTGTCTCTTTATATTTCCATTTATTTCCTGCACAATAAGCTGAATATACGCAAGAAATAATTATATCAAGATAAATCAATTAATCCAAGCATATTGCGAAAATGTGAAAACTTAGCCTCTGGTAATGGTTTTGTGAAAATGTCGGCCGTTTGTTGATCCGTATGAACATATTCAAGCCGTATTTATTTCTTCATAATGTGTTCTCGGATGAAATGGTGTCTGATGTCAATATGTTTTGTCCGAGAGTGCATAACGGGGTTGTATTTGATGGCTATTGCGTTGGTATTGTCGCAAAAAATGGGCGATTCAGCAGCTTGGATGCCATAGTCTTTTAGTTGTTGTTGTATCCATAGCATCTGAGCACAACAACTTCCAGCCGCAAGGTGTTCCGCTTCAGCGGTTGATGTAGCAATTGACGTCTTTTTCTTACTAAGCCATGATATAAGTCTTTCGCCCAAGAACTGACATGAACCGCTTGTACTTTTTCTATCGACTTTGCAACCAGCATAATCTGCGCCTGAATACCCGACAAGATTGAGACTTGAATCTTTGGAATACCAAAGACCGACATTAGCAGTACCTTTAAGATATTTAAGGATACGTTTTGAAGCAATAAAATGGGATTGCATAGGTTTATCTTGAAATCGTGCACATAAACAAACCGCAAACATTATATCCGGTCGACTTGCAGTCAAATATAACAAAGAACCAATTAACCCTCTGTACATTTTTGTGTCCACAGAGATTCCCCCTTCATCTTTATCCATTTTAATTGATGAAGTCATTGGGGTGGAAGCTGGAGAGCAATTTTCCATGCCGAATTTCTTTAGCATATCTCGAGTATATTTGGCTTGATTGATTAATATACCATTTTCGGACTGCTTGACTTGCAGTCCTAAAAAGTAATTTAATTCGCCCATCATGCTCAACTCAAATTGCTCCTGCATCATCTTAGAGAATCTTTCACACAGCTTAGGGTTAGTTAATCCAAAAATAATATCATCCATGTATATTTGCACAAACAGTGAATGATCATTTTTTGAGAATTTAAACAACATTTTATCAACCGTTCCGATTGTGAAGCCATGCTCAAGAAAGAAGTTGGTTAAGGTGTCATACCATGCTCTTGGGACCTGTTTTAGTCCATATAAAGCTTTATCAAGTTTGTAAACATACTGAGGGAAGGTGTAATTAACAAAGTCGGGTGGTTGTTCTACATGAACTACCTCATTTAACAATCCATTCAAGAAAGCAGATTTAACATCCATTTGATAAACTTTGAAATCTTTAAATGCTGCAAATGCTAAAAATATTCTAATGGCCTCTAACCTGGCTATTAGGGCAAATGATTCATCAAAGTCTATACCTTCTTCCTATCTATAACCTTGAGCTACGAGTCTAGCTTTGTTTCTTATAATCAAACCGTTTTCATCCATTTTGTTCCTAAATACCCACCTAGTTCCAATCACATGAGTGTTATTAGGCCGAGGGACCAGATGCAAGACCTTACTCCTTTCAAACTGATTAAGTTCCTCTTGCATGGCCTCTATCCAATTTGAGTCAAGTAGTGCATCATCGATTTTCTTAGGTTCTATCTGAGAGACAAATGCAGCATGCATAAATTAATTTATCATTTGATTTCTGGTTCTAAGAGGAGCAGTAGGGTTACCGATGACCAGATTGAGTGGATGATCATTTTTCCACTGAAGACATGGTCCATATGGATTTAGCTCGATTGGTTGAGTGATTTCTTCTTCTTGTTCAAGTACTCCTTCTTCTATTGGTATGTTTTGCATTTGTTGGTTTTCTTCCGGTTCGTTCTCCTGTGGAGTTTGTTTTTGAACGGTTGGATTTTCTTTTGAAATGCTTCCACCTGTTTTTCTCAGATCTACCTCATCATCACTGCTAGTTTCAAGGTTAGTAGCATCAAGATTATTTATTAAATCATGTATACCACTACTACTATTTTCATGACATATAGAAGATTCATCAAATACAATATGAGTGAATTCTTCAACAGTGAGAGTTCTTTGGTTATAAGCTCTGTATGCTTTGATCACTGCTGAATATCCTAAAAAGATGCCATTGTCAGCTTTTACATGAAATGAATTGAGATGGGTTTTCCCATTTATATGAATAAAACATTTACAACCAAAGATGCGAAAGTATCTAACTTCTGGTTGCTTCCCGGTACAAATCTCATATGGAGTCTTTTCATGATTTTTATTGATCATGGACCGGTTTTGAGTATAACAGGCAGTGTTGATAGCTTTTGCCCAAAATCTTTGTGAAATACTAGATTCGGCTAGCATTGTTCTAGCTGCTTCCTTTAATGTGCGGTTTCTTCTTTTAGAAACTCCGTTCTGTTGCGGTGATCTGGCTGCTGATAATTCATGCTTTATTCCATGATCTTCAAGATAGGATGACAAAAATTGGTCTAGAAATTCAGTTCCTCTGTCACTCCTGATTCTATCAATTGCTTCGCTTTTCTCGTTCTGAAGTCTATTGAACAGCTTGATTAGTTGACCGGTTGTTTGATTTTTGGAGTTTAGAAATGTGACCCATGTAAATCTAGAGAAATCATCAATCACTACAAGAGTGTATTTCTTTCACCCTAAGCTTGTTATGGGTATTGGTCCAAATAAATCCACATGAAGAAGTTCCAGACATCTTGCTGATGAATTTCTTTCTCTGCTTTTGAATGTGGAGCGAACTTGTTTTTGAAAGGATCGGTTAGAAGGATGAAAAGTGTTTAGAAGGGGGGGTTGAATAAACACTTCACGAATTGTATATTCTCTTCGAAGATTTGGATTCAGTTCGGTTACAAACTGACTCTAGGTATCACGTCGGTCAATGACAATCAGTTAAACTGAAGAAAAAAGTTGCGGAATATGAAATGACTGAAAGATAGAATATCTAACTGAAATATAATAACTGAAGTAAAGAACACAATTGTTTTTGGATGTTCGGAGACTTGAATAACTCCTACGTCACCCCTTCTATCACGAAGATAGGATATCCACTAAAAGACTTTGATCAAATACAATACTTGTACTGACCCACTTCAGTTTGGACTTAACACTGCCAAAACTGAAACTCTTAGTTACAAACGCTTTTACAGTCCTTGACTGAACTTAGCAGAACTTAAAAAAATTAGCAGATATTACAAAGTGCTATAAAACTCAAATGTATAGCCTGAATGCTACTTGTATAACAAGTAAGCGAGAGCTTTCGATATTTGAATGCAAGTAAAGAATTTTGCAGCGTAACAGCAAGCTTCAAAGAGATTGGAATTTCGTTATAGGTTCATTCATTCTTTTCAGCTGCTCTCTTCAACTATTTATAAGCTTCCATTTCAACGGTAACATTAACTACTGTTTGAATATTATATCCGTTGATATGCCACGTCGTTATTCTTCTGACAACCGTACTCTGTGACCTCTGAAATGCGGCGTCCCACTAATAGTTGCAGACTGTAGTGGTACTATCTGTCGGTTGTTAATGACGTGTTCAGCTGAATTAATCAGCTGCTGGGCAATAAACTGGTGAGGAGAATAACTGAGTTGCGTTTCAGTTGCGTAGATCAGTTTATTATATTCAGTTGGTTCGCATAATCAGTTGGCAATTTGTCAAACGCCGTAATTTTGATTCCAACAATTTCCCCCTTTAAGGTGTTTGACAAAACTAAGCACAAAATAACTGAACAACTGAACTCATCGTAGATAACATAAAAGTTTTGGTATAGAAATGAGTAACAAACAATGACTCAAAGACTGCTCTTCTTTTGTTGATCTAGCAGCTCTTTAATCTCTTCCCCCTTTTTGTCAAATAAACCCATCTGAAGAGATAATTTCCGAACATCGATTGATAAGAGATTGACAGAAGAGGATATGTTAGAAACGGCAGAGAGCATTGTGGTTTGCAACGAGTCTATTTTGCTTGTTACAAGCGTCTCCAGATTTTCAACGCGTTTGCTGATAACGTCTTGAGTGATGGAGAGACTTTGAGCCAAACCTTTGTTCTTTTGAATCGCGTTCACTAACTGAGAAAGAGAGGTTAAGGCTTCTTGAATTGCTTTCAGTTTCTCTGAGTTGAATGCTTCAAAATGTTCTAACTTCAGAGAATGTTCTAGTTGAGTATGCTGAATTTTGTACAAATCATTAATCACTCTCTGTATGTTATGCTGAATGTCCTGAATCTCTTCAAGAGCAAACTCAAGATCATTGGCAGAGTGAGGATTTGGCTGATCCGACGCTCCAGTTTCCTGAGAGAGTCGATCAAAAACCACCATGGTTCTTTCAGATATCATTGTTGCAGCAATAGTCGATGCTGGAACATCTGTTTCAGTTACTTCCGCTTGGACCAGAGGAGGTGAAGACTGAAGTTGATTAGCATTTGAGCTTTCCTGCTGAATGTGAAAGTTTGCAGGGTCTTCAACTAGAGGGTCATGAACTTATGCTTCTGCCTGATGATCACCTGAAATACGAGCTGACACAACAATTGGAGGATTTTCAGAAGTAGTCAATAGATCCTCCAGATTCTCAGTAATGTGGTGATCTGGTGATTGAACAGACATCATAGCTTGATCATTTGGTTCAGAAATGACAGCTTGAACTGGCTCGTCAGTTAAGATGGGATTCTCTTCAACTGCTTGATCAGCGGAGTGATCAACTGACAAGGGCTCATTGGTGGAAGTTTCTAGAACCACTGATTGAATAATTTCATCAATATGAGCTAGTGTCAATTCAGCTTCTGAATACATCTTGGGATCATCAATAGGAGGTGATGACAAGAGTGAAGGTGGAGCAATTGAAGATGAGGAGACATCTGCTTTCTGAGAAAGGGTAGCAGTAGTGTCCTTGTAAGTCTACAATTCCTCAGGAGTGCAACTAGGCGGAGCCTCAACAGGGGGCGACTCAATCAGTGTGTATGCAATCTTTTCCGAGTTCAAGACGATTTTCAGGTTTCTTAGTCAAGTGAGGTAATTAGGTCCGGTTAATACGTGTTTTTCGAGAATAACAGACAGCGGATTGCGAATAGAAGACATTGTCAAATTTGTATTGAAAAGTAAAACAGATAAATGTTAATGACTATTTTAAAATATTTAGTAAGATATAAAGTATGGACTTTTACTTTATAAATTTTCGCTCCCACTGTTTTGACATTTACACTACTCTCTAGTGAAAACGGGAAACTCCTTTCCTCAGTAGGTACGCAAGGTCCAATTAGCGAATTATGTCAGCCAATCACAATCCCTAAAAGGTAGTTTCCAATTGCATCACCATGCAACCCTTTACGTAAACTTTTGTGTAGATGGCCCTAGAACTTCTTGCTTGAAAATTTGCGGAAAATTAAAAATTTTCTTTTTAAAAGAACTTAAATGGCCTCTCATAAAATCACTGGTGAATCAAGTTCAATATTTCAAAATATTGCAGCGGAAGGAAATAAAGTTTGCCAAAAATCACAATTTAAAAATATCCAACGACTGATAAAATGTTTGCGGAATGAAATAACAACTGCTGCTCTAAGGTCCTCGGGTGCCACTACTGCCGCCCCAAGCTGGCTCACTGGTCCCCGCCCTCGGCCCTGGCCTCATCAGTACCTACAACAATCAAGTCTAGTGAGCCTAAAGACTCAACATGCATATATCGCAGGTAACGAGTAAAAATCTGAATTAAAATATGCATGAGTTAACATATCCTGTCCTGAGGCATGCTGAAAATAATCTGTACTGAGCAATTATAATACGTGCAAAACTGAACTGATAATCACAGTAAAAATGTTTGCTCCTTGGAGCCTGTACTGAAATAACTGGTAAAATTTTCTGTTGAGATTATGTTTTACGCCTGTGGCCCCTGCACTAAGCTGAACTGATCGGTAACTGGCTACCGGGGAGGCTGAAACTGAACTGAGCTGGCCGACCACTGGCGACCGGGTGGTACCATACTGAACTGATCGGTCACTGGCGACCGTATAAAATAACACTCCCACATAGTGAATGAACCACAAGCCATATCGCATAAATCTCAAAAATAATCATTTTCTATTTAATGCACGTAAAATAATTAACTGGCATGATGAAAATTCCTGTAATTTTACCAACTGGATTGGATTGGATCGTCCCCAGGCTCGCTGCAACCTAACTGTGCTATGAAAAATATGCAATAGCTTAAACTTGACCAACTATGTAATTTACGTTCAAAAGATGCGACTATGACGCCTAATGACTTCGCATTTAATCATGACTCCGAGCCAACCTGAACCGACACCGAACCGATGTATAGTCATGATTAAAATACGCTGAAAAATCATAAAATAATGCTCCTAAAATGATAGGGTCGAAATCTAGGTGGAATGGAGGCCAAAACATGAAACGCTCTTTCGAGAGTCAATTTGGCACATCGCACCGTAAATTCTCGTACGACCTCAAAAATGATCCAAATGACAAACGGTCAAAAACATGACCTTCCTAACTCAATGAGGCACCGTCCAGTCCAAGGCCATGGGCTAAAAGCCAACCAAGAACTCGAACGAGCCACCGAACCAACACAAAACTTGCTGTAATTTTCCAGCAACTGTACAATCGTGTTACTTGTGTTTTTTTCGAGACTACCGGCCATTGGGGCGTGAACCACCGACCAGAGACTCTTACCAACATCCCAAGGAGTGATTTGAACCATGGCTAAGGGCCCTAGGCCAGCCACAATCCGCGTCACACCAAAACTCAACCAAAACTCCAACCGAGAACCAACGTGCATGCGTGTGTAGTGTTTTGCTTAGATCGATGTCTTGCGTCGTTCCAGTGGCCATTTGATTTACCATGGCATGATCTAGACATATAGGGGCATGGTATGAACCGTGGCTAAGGGCCATAGGCCAAACAAGATCCATACCAAGCAACAAAAGAAACGAAACCATATGTTGAAAAATGGAAGGGGCCGAAGGGATATAGGGGTTGTTCTGATGTTTTTATTAAAAACCGATGAGCCATGGACCAGGCCACCAAAAGGGCGACTTAGTCACGTCTTATACATGCTAGGGGAGTGATCTAAACATGGCTATAGGCCCCTAGGGCAGCCAAGATCAGATCCTTCCTCCTTGCCAACAAGCTGAATCTCGAAACTCAAATGGACCAAATGAGAAGTTGCTGTCCATTTCTGAATTTCCAGCAACCAGGGGCTTGAACGAACGGACCAATCTGATCCTAATGCATCCTATTACATGTATTGAGGTCGCCTTGGGAGCCTGGAGTCGAACCAATCAACTGAAACTCACAAACCAAGAAAAACGTGAAGCTTGCCAAGAAATATCAAAAATTCTGCATGTGTTGTTTTCAAAAGTTTTGACATGGATCTCGATTTTTTCTTGAATAAACATGATCATGTACTGAAAAATAAATGATAATATGACTTGATTGAGGTTTAGAAAGAATCTAGACATGCCTGGTTATTGTTTGAAATGAAAACGAAAAGAAGAGACGAGACGGCGCGGAGGAGACGGAGTGGCTTCCTTTTCTACCTTACCTTGCTCTCGATTTTTCTCTCTTCTTTTTGGCTATGTACCTCACGATTTTTACCTCTGAAAATGAGTCTGAATTCACTCTGAATTTTTGAAAAGGAGAGGGGGAAAAAGATGGTTAGGAGGGTGAGGGAAGTGGGTGCAAGATATAAGGAAGATCCAAGACCAAGTCTTCTCATTTTAAATTTTGAATTCTAGTTTGATAACAAATGAGTTGGTGGATGTTTCTAGAGGTAGTGGCCGATTTTTGCTTGTTTGACTAGGATAGGATAATGCTAATTAGATCATTAAATGGTGCTAGAAAGATCAAAGAATTATCTTCCTAATTAAATACAAGAAAGGGTCAAAGGTGGCAAGGCAAATGAATTGTTTAATAGTCTAAGGGGGTGGCCGAAATTCACTAAATAAAAGGAAGGGAAAAATAATTATCTAGTGAATTAATAACCCTTAAAAACTTTACTAATCCTTTAATTAATTTGGTGAGCTAACCCCTTAATTATGCAACTTAAATGAGCTCATTTCTTAATCACCTCAAATAATTAAATTAAATCCTCAAACCTCCCTTTCTAACTTAAATGAACTTACTTGCTAGCTATATTAACTTCTGGAAATATTTTCTCAAATCTTAAATTCTATCTCAAAACTCCAACTCCGGTCCGGCCTCACTGAAATAACTGAAATGCTAAAAATCAAACTACTGAACTGAGATAATAAAATAATTAATTTCAAAGAAATGCATTTAAAATAATCATGCAATGAAGTCAATTAAATTTAAAAATCTAGAATTATGCATGGCTTATACGTAGACTGATTTATGGGTTCTACATTTTGTCTCACGTTTGATTAGAACCCAATAATATGACGTCGTTCATCTTCACGTGTCAAGCCTTACCCATCGATGTTGAACCTTAATGGACGGTCGCCATGAGTTCCCCCAATAATGAGCCGAAATCATGGGAGTTCCACGTAGTTCACATCACCATGTCAATGGATGTCACAACTTTCCGGCACCCAGGGCCCCCCCAATAATATGAGCCGAGCCCCGAGCATGGGTAGCGTTCATCATGCACCCATTGTCGATGGAAGACATGAAAATTATAAATAAATTTATAATTCTCCTTTTCGGGCTTGATATTAATTTTGAATCTTATTCAAAATGAGGGTTTTTAATTTTGAAAGATCTCATCATTAATTTTATTTAAAAGCTTGCCATGTTTGATCGTATATTTGCCGGATTCATGCAACTTTGTTATTATCATAATAATAACGCACATACTCATTATTAATAACATATCATGCATATATTATAAACAGTAAACAAAACAAGGATGATCAATCACCCCAAAACTAATGGCCCGTGTGAGCTAAACACTGGCCTAGGTCCAATCCTAGGGAAATGCAAGGGATGCAAATGCAACTATTACATATGCTTCCAATATTTACATGTCTTCGATCTTCATAATCACCATGGCCACCATCTTCCAATCTTGATCATCCACTATACTAATATTTACAAATAAATATTCATGGCAAATAGGGATACATCTCATGGGGGTGGGAACGGGCCATAAACCAATCCCACTTTATAAATTGATAATTACTACAATCATTCAACACAAAATATCCTAGCATACACCTAGCAAATTGGCTTGGGCTTTTGATCATCCTTCATGCATAATATCACATATCATACAGCATCAATTAATTATCACAATAATTAATTGATCCAATATTATATATCTTGATCCAATCACTAACCGCCACGATTATAAACTAAATTAACAAAGTATACAAACACCTTTGTCTACATTCTAATTAATTTATTTATAACCGAATTTCTTGCAAATCACAATTTACTATAAATAATTAAAGTCCAATTTCAATTATTTATTTCATGAGAAAATATTTGCAACTTTTGTAAATTTAAACTTAAGGGGCCAAAAAATCATTTTTCACCAAAAACATTTTGGCCCATTTAAATTTCACAAATATGTTAGCCATCCAATGGCCCAACAACTCAAGGCCCATGACACTTTGATATTTCAAAACACCTTTTGAAAACCCTAGTCGTCATCGCCGTCGCCGGATTCCGGCCAACATGCAAAATTTTTTTTATTTATTTAAAGATAGGGGCTGTTCGGGCAGCCCCTCAGGCTGCCCTTGCTGCCCGAAATGGGAAGCCCACGGGCAGCCCGAGCTGCCCAAAATTGGCAGCACGAATTTTACCCAAAACAAGCCTCGGTTTTGTTGCAAAATGTATTTCTCATGAGGTTAGAAATCGATCTCAATATAATATTATGTATATGCTACACAAACTAGTACCCTTAGCTCTGATACCACTTGAAAGAGGATCGATTTTAGGTGTTCAAATGCGCAACGGAAGTTCAAAAATCTTTTCAAGGCATGAAAACCGAAATTTTAAGGAATAATTTGAAAACCTCATGTACTAGCATGTAACATATACAAAAACACAAAATATGACATTCATAGGGTGTTTAAAATGTTACCTATAGATCTCAAAGATTGATGTAATGGCTCCAACCAAGTTGTAAACAACTTGGCTCTTCAAAGGCATAACAAATCTACAAGCTCTTCTTGTTCTTTAGTCCTTTCTTCAAAATAAAGCCCACCACAAAACTTAAAAGATCCACCTTACACTTACACTAGAAAATGTAGGGTATTTTTCTTTGAGAAGTATATGAATTCCTCAACCAAAAATGAAGAGAATTGGAGAGAAAATGTGTTGCAATTTTCGGCCAAGGGTATGGGAGGGAAGGAGCGAATGAGTTGTCTTGGAGTGTGAAAAAGTAGAGATCAACTTTAGCATGCCATGCAATTTTTTAATCAAAAGTAATACTCAACTCTTCACCTCTTAAGCATGCATTCTTATTTGGGCTTGTAACAATTACAAGGCCTATGTACTTTAGTTTAATTGTCTCAAACAAATTTGAGACCTATTAAACCTTAGTTGATTTTACTCAAGCCCACTAGTCTAATAATTATTTCTAATTGGGCTCTACAAGGCCCAATATAGTTTAATTAATTCAACACTTGAATTAATTTAATTATTTGGACTCTACTAGGCCCAATAGTGTTAAATTAATTCAACACTTGAATTAATATAATTTAGTCCATGATAATGTTTATAAAAATCACAATTTCCAAATACTTTATTTATTTAGCCAACTTTTATTTTAGGAACACATTCATAAATTAAAATTACATTTACCTCATAGAAGTCATACTTCTATTTTTGCTTACGCTTATAAACTCATTTATAAGCCGTTCAACACATTGAACTATATTTTACTTCTCAACGGGATCTATAAAGCTAGTACTTGTGTGGCCCTCAATGGTTCATTTATACAACTAGCCGTGGGTTCACATCTCCATGTGATTCGGACTAAACATGTCCTTATATGAGCATACCACAATTGCTCCATTCTTACTTATTAACTCCTTGATAACAAGAATGTTAGAACTCAAGTCTGATATTACCCAACCAATCATGTTAAACGCCTAGCAGCATCGCTTACATGATTCCCTAGGTATCAAATGATAGTGCCTGCAAGAACCATTCAATTATGGTTAGCGTACAGTACGGTCCTTTCAACACATATATCCCGATCGATTCGACAACCATTGGTATATCGAGAGTTGTAAATGAATCGATACTATGTGTCATGTCGTAGTTGCATCGATGGTGTAATCTATGAAACCCCTTTCATAATTACCACCATATTCTGATCAGAGATTTCATACTACATATACATAAGAACACATAGGATATTCATACCCGAAGTTAAGCGGTGAATCCCCGACTACAATGCATCGACTCCTATATGTTTCGACAGAACACCCAACCTTGCCACCTGATGAACCCTTGAGAGTCGGTAAACAAGTCAAAGTGTAGTGCTAGCACATAGAGTCTCAATGTTGTCCCGGGTCATAAGGACTAATGGTGTACAACCATAAATTAGGACGTTTCTACTCGATAAGTGAGAACCATTTGAAAAGTCCTTTATGGAGGGTTGTTCAGTGCACTCTACAAGGAGCACCTATCTGCATGCTCGGACATCACAATGTCCCCTACCAATGAAACATGGTACTCACATCGCAGATACTAGTCTCGAACTCGAGCGACCTATATCCTTCATAGCGGCGGCTGAATCGACTAGGAACTGTTTAGAATATACAGTATTCCAAATATGAGTTTCATGATACTCATCATATGAGCATCTCATATTCTTTCTATTATTTGTATATTCAAGAACTTTATATATGCAACTAGCATGTGCATACAGATAAAGAAGTGCCAAAACAATAAATTCAAATATTATTAAAATAAAGACTGTTCATACATAGAGTTTAAACATGAACCCTCGGCCAACACTTGGCTCGACGGGCACCTACTCTAACACTATGTGTGCATGAAAACAGGTGGGACAGGATCAGGGTCACGAAGAGGATGAGTGATTCAAGATTAGCGTCGAGATCCCGACTTAGAGTAGATGGGTTTTCAGTACTTAATGTAGTCATTGAACATTAGTTTGAAATAAATGTACTTTGTACAGGACTTGTACTTTACTGTTGATATTTATACCAGACTGATTTCATTATGTTCCGCACTTATTGATTTATTTTAAAAAAAATTTGACCCAGATTAATTAAATGATCCTAATAATGATTAAGAAGATGAATTAGGTTCGAGTCTCCACATTATGCCAGGGGCGAGGCCCCGAATCTTGCTAATCTTACAGTACAGCCGACTTTGAGAGACAAAATCCGGACAGGGCATGCTTCTGATGAGCAGTTATAGAAGTGGAGACAGAGGGATGAGGCTAAGGGCCAGAGACTGTACACAATTGTAAACGGCATAGTCAGATAGAGGGACCGCCTATGGGTTCCTAACTGTGATTCCCTCCGAGCAGTTATCATGAGTGAGGCCCACAGCACCCCGTAGTCCATCCATCTAGGGAGTACAAAGATATATAAGTATTTACAGACTCTGTATTGGTGTCCGGGAATGAAGAGAGATATTTTGCGGTTTGTCTCCGAGTATTTGACTTGCCTACAGGTTAAGGCAAAGTATCAGAGATCTGCAGGGAAGCTGAGATCGCTCCCTATTCTCGAGTGAAAATGGGAGAACATTACTATGGACTTCGTGACAGGGCTTCCGAAGACTACTAGAAAATTCAGTGTCATCTGGGTGATTGTTGATCGGCTCACTAAATCAGCTCATTTCCTACCGATCAGGAAGACATTCACCATGACTCAGTATGCAGAGCAGTACATCAGAGAGATAGTCAGACTGCATGGGATTCTAGTGTCCATCGTATCAGACAGGGACCCAAGATTCACGTCTGCATTCTGGAAGAGTCTCCACCAGGCGCTAGGGACTAAATTATTGTTCAGCACTGCCTTCCATCCTCAAAGAGACGGTCAGTCAGAGAGGGAGATTCAGATTCTGGAGGACCTACTCTGGGCATGCATGATCGACTTCCAGTACCTACTCCGGGCATTCATGATCGACCTACAACAACAGTTATCAAGCATCGACAGGTATAGCTCTATACGAGGCACTGTATGGGAGGAAGATTAGGTCGCCAGTTTATTGGGATGAGGTAGGTGAGAGAGCAGAGGTGGGTCTGGATATTGTCAGACAGACAGCAGATTTAGTTCTAAGGATTCGGGACAGGATGAAGACTGCACAGAGCCTTCAGAATAGTTATGCTGATCAGAGGCGGCGAGAACTTGAGTTCACAGTAGGGGATCATGTTTCCGTGAAGGTCGCACCGATGAAGGGCGTGATGAAGTTCGGGAAGAAAGGCAAGCTCAGCCCTAGATTCATCGGACCATTCGAGATCCTAGAGAGGGTTGACACTTGCGTATAGAGTTGCATTACCGCCGAATCTGGCGGGAGTTCATAATGTGTTCCATATCTCCATGCTGCGTAAGTACATGTCGAATCCTTCACATGTGCTTAATTATGAGCCACTTCAGCTAACACTGCACTTGTCATTCGAAGAAAAACCCACCCAGATTTTGGACAAGCAGGAAACAAAGTGATCCAGATGGTCAAACTCAAGTGGCTGAAATATTCCGAGGAGGAGGCCACGTGAGAGACCGAGACCGAGATGAGGAGTCGCTACCCGGAGTTATTCGGTACGTTCTAAATTTCGAGGACGAAATTTTTTTAAGGGGTGGAGAGTTGTAAGGTTCGGGAATTTAAATAACGTTACCTGAATGCATGCAATCTAAGATTTCTATTTTTAATTATGTGTTTTGTTATTTTATGCATTTTATGAATCCTTCATGCATGATAGGATTTAATTCATGAAATTTTAAAAGTTCATGCATTAGGGTTTCTAGATGCAGTTCGCGCTCGAACGAGGAACGGAGAACGGAGAATTTTCTGGAAAAATTTATTTTAATACATGATTAATTTTGATTAATTTATTTAAGATGTTTTAAATGTATTTTTAAAGAAACGGAAATTGTTGGGTATTTTGCCCGCCAGAGCATAATTTTTAACGGTACGTAAATTTTATGGAATCAGGGACTTTTTGAGGGTTCGGCTATTATTTTCAAAACTTTTCAACACGAATATTTTTCAGGAGTGTGATTGGATTTAATGGGCCTACTTTTAAGCTTATTGGGCTTAAAAGGTTTTTACAAACATTTAAAATATAATTTGTGGCCCATTAACTAATTGTTATCTATATAATTAACACCAAATTATTCCCCTAAGCATTCCCACTAACCTAATCACTCTCCACTCAGCCGCCCACCCCCTTTAATAAGTTATTCTCTTCGTTAGTGCTACAACAAAGAATTTCGGTTTTCTTCCTTTCCTTCAACCTCAAGCTCCTTCCACGCCTCGGGTCCTTCGAGCATTTGTACATCAAAAACTCATCAGGCACGCATGTATTCTTGTTGTTTTGCATCATTCATGCCATAATTATGAGGATTGTGTGTTTTTCATATAAATGTTTCGATCCAGCAAATGAAAGCCTTCGTGGGTGGGTTTTTGATATGGTCATGTATTGTTTTCATGCTACAAATCACGTTTTGTTCTGTGTTAAGCAAGGGGCTGTTGTTTTTGGTTGTTCAGGGGCTGTTCATGGCTTCAAGGTGCTGTTTTAGGTTTTAGAGTCGTTTTTGGACGCTGCAGAGTGAAGGGTCGAGAGGAGTGTTTCAATGAAGGTGGCTCTAGCTTTGGGTTTATAGCGTACATGGTTCAACCAGCACATGCAGGGACCCAGCTGAGGATTAGACCAGACCCTGATGGGTTAAGACAAGGCTTCGAAGGGCACAGCTCGTGCTGGAACCATCCCCAAGCACTGTGGATCGAGAAGGTAAAGGTTTGGCTTCGGTTTAGACGTTTTGGGGAGATTAGTGATTCGAAGGGGGCTGTGGCTTGCATTGGATGATTTGCCTGGGTTCAATAGGTTCACGGGAGTCCTAGGGTGGTCTAGGTAATAATGAGTCGAGGCTTGTTCCGTCGGTGGTGAGCTAGGTCGCAACCTTGGAGGTTAGTGCACAAGGGTGACTTAAGTGGGAAGGATCGAGAACTTCATTCACTTGTTGGACCATCAGCCGTAGGTTTAAGGGTGTGAGATTAAGATTTTAGGACCATTATAGTGTTTTTAAGATATGACAAAAAGTTGTGAAAAATTCGGTTAAGTTTCGAGTCGATTCGGGTTAAAACCGGGACCCCGGTCCAAGTTTTAAAACGAATCGGTTAAGTTGTATAAGGGGCTCGAGTTTACGTCTAGAAATGTTTTTAAATATATTTTGGGACATTTTTAGGAGTTTGGTAAGTTACGGGTCAATTTTAAAGGTCCATGGGTAAAATGGTAATTTTTGGGTTTCCAAGGACAAAATGGTCATTTTGCACCCGGAGTGAGATTTTGTTTCTGGCAGCACCCTGAGCACAAATTTGTAATATTTTAAATGTGTATGCATCATGATTCACGATTTATAATATTTTATGAAAATATACGTTGCATGCTTGAATTTAAAGAAAAATTGTATTTGTGCATTATTTTTTTAAGAGATGTAAATGATGATGTTTTAAATGATGGGAATTAGTTGTTACTATCGAATCATATGTAAATGTTTGAGATTTTTATGTAAATGCTGATGATGAGGCCTTGGCACAGTGGATGGGTAATCCTTTCACTGATGTCCGACAGCCGCCAGATACCGCGGTTCTATGTATTATGGATCCATCGTAAATGATGATGTACGATAGTCACCGCTAATGAACTGAATTCACTAAATGAATGATGAATGATGATTAACGATGAGGTGTTTCGACACGTCACGATTGCATCTATCACGTTTACATTATGCTTTTAAAGTTCATGAAAGATATGTTGAATATTATATTTTTCATTTTTGTGTGCTATGTATAGGTATTTTTATATATGGTATAGGTGTGTTGAGTCATTAGAATCACTAGGCGTGTGTGATGCAGGTGAGTTCGATGTCAAGGAGATTGGAGGTGCTAGACTCTGAGTCAATAGACCTGGTGGACGACACGGTCCAAGGACCTTATGATTTTTCCGCACATCAGTGTTTAGTTGTTATTATAGGATGACAATGGTCTTATTTATAGATAGCTCTTAAAGAGACAGGAAGAAGACGAAGAGACATCAGTTATAAGAATGAACTTAATTGATCCGGACTAAGTTTCCTTTACTCTTTCTTTTATTTATATGCATTTATTAAGGGGGAATATCGAATATAAACGGTTAACTGAGAAGACAATATTCATTTGGTCTTTAACTGAAATGATTCAGCTTATAACTGATCACTCAGTTGCTGACCTAACTGATCTTCTCCAATAATTTAATTGATAATTCGATAAATTTTGTGTAATAAGTGATTGACTGATTATTACGCATTTATTGCACGTCTTTCAATAAATAATGTTTTAAAACGTGGCCCCACGTAGCCCATTTAAATTCTACACACGCTTTTATCACACGTACACACGATTTTATTTAATTTATCTTGTACTGACACGTGTCCAAAGATTTGAACAGTCACATAAAAACGTACTTATCGCCGCCTCATTTCAGTTTTTCTTTATTTATGCGCATTTCAATTTCCAGAGCAAATCAATACACTGAGCTTTCTTTCTCACAGATAATCAATCTTTCAGTAATGCAAACCAAGTTCCAGCATATTTGTTGAATGCTATGGCTGGTGATTTTGATTCAGTCATGCATGTTCAGGACGAGGCTATCAAAAGTGTATTTATCAAAATAGAAGTTGCTGGACTGAAAACATTATGAGACTTTCTTCCCAATAAATCTATCCTAAAGAGATTCAGGATCTCTACGCCAACGGTTTTATCTTTGAGGACGGCAACATCACTTCCACCATCAACAACCAGTTGCTGATGATCGAAGAAGACTCCTTCAGCGACCTCTTTCAGCTGCCAACTGATGGGCTAGCAAATATTTGTGAGGTAAATCCTCTGATGCTGAGGAGATGCAAACTCTCCTGTCTGCCGATGGTGGAAAATCAAAGTCTCTGATCCCAAGAAGGAACTCAAGCCAGAAATACAGTTACTGGCGGAGAAATTACAAGTCATGACTGCCATCATGACTGGAAAAAGACTGAACTGGAAAGGTACCAACTTCAATCTTCTGAAGAACATGTTTTAGTTTTCAAAACAGTCGAAGGGTTTTGTTGTGCAGCTCAGCTATCTGCTAAAGAGCAAGGGCTTATTGGGTGACTCATCTGAGAGGTCATCCAAATTCAAAATCTTCAATGCCAAGAGTGTTCAGCTGCCGAAGCTCAAGTTGGACATCTCTCCTAAGCAGTTTGTCAAGGTAAAAAAGAAGATTGGGACGCAGGGGGCTCCCAAATCAGTTAAGAAAGCCAAAATGGAACTTCAGAAAAAGGCAATCAAACGTAAACTGATTGTTAATGAAACTAATTCTGAAAAGACTCCTTCTCCCAAGTTCGCCAAAAATCCCAGAACTCAGAAGACAAAACCTACAATCGATGTGGGCACCATCCCAACTGAGAGGCTGATCCAATTTAGAACTGAACAGCCGATCAAGACTACTCCAATGAGAGCAATACTAGTTGGATATTCAACTGATGATCGGTTACCTTCACATGCTGCTCCTCTCAAGATGTAGAGCCCAAATTCAGTACACGTAAAATCAATGCATTTATTTAAATTGTTAAATTATTTATTTAATTTTAAAATTATTTATAGCGATGCCTGATCTATTTAAATTGTATTATTTTAATTAATTGTGTTTATGTGATTCACGTTAAATGTTTTATTGAGTTTCATGTTTCAGGCGATTATTCGTTGCGGGATCTAGGAAAAGAGACCGGCGACGATTATGGTGATTTTAAAATGTGGCATTTTATTTTAAGTTAGGATTGGGGTATTTTAAAATGTTTATTTAGTTTTTAGGATTTTTAAATCTTAATTGATTTAATTAGTGATTTTATGATTTAAAACTTTTAAAGTTTAGCAAGTGTGCATTTCATTTTAAATTAAGGGATTTTATTAAGTTAAAAGTGGGTTAGCATTTTTAATTCTTTGCTAATTATTAATTTCAGCACAATTTAGCCCCTATTTAACCCTATTATTAACTCACGCAAAAAAACACACACACACTCTTTTACACACACCCATATACATTTCACACAACACACGCATACACATTTCATCGTTTATATTTTTAGAAGAAAATTTTAGGGTTCTTAGAACAAGAGAGCCCCCCTCCCTCATTAGTTTTCCAGCAGTTTTTTGTTGAGTTTTCTTCAAAAAAATCGTTAAACGATCGTCCCGGATCAACCCTTGCACCGTTCTCGTTTCGGTATCGTCAGTTCGGTAATTTTAAATATCAAAAGGCATGTATAATATTTTGTTTCTGCATCGATCTTTTTATATTATATGTTTTTATGTATATTATGCATAAAAATCCATGTATGTTGTAAAAAGATTGAGAAAAAATTTGTTGGATCGGTTTTGAAACTATTTTAGATCTTAAAACTCAAAATTTTCTGTCATTTTAAATATTGCAATTTTTCAGTCAATTTTCTGGAATAACTTTCAACATATAAAACGTAGAACTTTTTGATACCTTCGATTTGACAGTAAATTCGAAATATTTTGATAAAAAATGAATGAGTTATGATTGTTTTCGTGGGACTGCTCAAACTGCGTTTTTTTCCGAAAAATGCGTTCTTGATGTGTTCTTGAAGTTTTATTGTTGCAGGCTTCGTTGGGTATCAATGGGTGATCGATGCTGTGTTTAAGTACATCGATAATGATGTTGGGATGATTTTTGGTGTTTCAATTCGTGTAGTTAGGCACTCGTTTGAATTAGAATTCGTAGGAATTGATTTGGTGTCAAATGTCGTGTTCACGGATTGGGTTGCGTCGTTTGTGATACGTAGTTGTTTTGGAGTGTTTGTTGGAGTGTTATTAAGTGCCATAACATCCAAGGATGGGTCTCGAGACATTGGTTCATGGTCCGTATGATCGAGTTAGGAGGAATAAGCCTTACGTGTAGTGATTTCCCGTTAGTTCGCGTTTCCAGCACCTACACGGACCCATAGCCGGACCCTGGCACGGGGTCCGTGCCCTTTTTCCTTCAAAAGACGAATTTTAAGTGCCTACCCCGACCCTAGAACAGGGTCCGTGTAACCCTTTTAAAAAAAATAATTTACATTTTTATTATGAATATTAAATGTAGGATTTGTTTTGTGATTATGAATATAAAATATAGGATTTGGTTTGGGGTTTGATGTTATGATGTAGTACAATGATTAAAAGAGGTCAAGTCCCAAGAGATTTAGAATGTTTTCTCATTTTTGGGTGTGAGCAAGACTATACGTCTAAGTTATGCAAAATAGGTATTCGATCTCATGTTAGTATGTGCAGCAGTGGCCCCAAGCGAGACACAACGAATCCCTCAACGCCAAGTAAGTATGTTCGACGTGCAAAAATAAAATATTTTAAGTTTTTGAGGCATGATAAATGTCCTGTGAGCAAATTATGAACGGGTTTGGAAGTCGGTGAACGTGGCCGAGGACCTCTCCACCCCGGTAAAGTATGACCGAGTTTGGATTAGGATTGGGAAGCGGTAAAGTATGACCAGGGACCAATCCACCCGTTAAATTATGAACGGGGATCTCATGTATGTGATAGTGGACTTTCCCTGCCAGCCCAGTACTGTGGTTTAGTCTGATCAGGCGTATTTATGTATGAGTCACTTGCTTTGAAACATATCTCTACGCAAAATTATGTTATGTATGCTCAAGTATGTATGAAGCAAGCATGTCTAACAAAATTCTTATGATGATGGCATGTCTACGTTTATGTTGCTACGTTCATGTTTCAAGTGTGTTTATGCTGTTACGTTCAAGTTTCAAGTACGTACTCTCTATTTCAAAGATGCATGTGGTTTTATTATGTAGTATTTGTTATATCCAGTTTGTACATGTTGAGTCTTTAGACTCACTAGACCTGATCGATGCAGGTGAAGATGTTTTTGAGGAGACGAGGGGTGGGGACCAATAAGCCCGCTTGGACTGCGCAGGAGGCTAAACCCGAGGACCGCCCATGTTTTAAGATTTTATGCAACGATTCAAAGACACTGATTTCACGTTATTGTTTACGATATTTAATCAAGTATTTTTCTTTAGAAAACTTTATTAGTGATCTCTTTTATTAAAAATGTTTTGGATGAACAATTGATTGACGACCGAGATTTGAAAGTTTATTTTGTATTTAAGGAAAAAAAATTAATTTTCCGCAAATTTTAAAGTAGTTAAAATTACGGTACGTTATAGTTGGTATCAGTGCCGTGTTCTTGTAAAGGGTTATGCATACTGCCAGTTGCAAGAAGCTCACGAAGTCACACCTCAAGTCTGTAAGTTTTAAGGTTTTAAATTATTTCATGTAGTAAGCATCAAGTCATGATTTCAGCATGTGCATATTTAAATTCAAATTACGTGCATGTTATGTTATGATATTATGTTCATTCATGTTGGGTTTACATGTTGGGTAAATGTTGGAACAGTATGCCTCCCAAGCGTAAGATTGTGCGTGAAGCAAGCAATGAGAATAGGGAAGCCCAGGATGGGGAAAGGGTCACTCTTCCTCGTCCACCCCTAGATATGCAGGCTCAAATGCTTGCAGGGATGACGCAGTTCTTCGCGCAGTTTGCGGGGAACCAGGCTACAGTGGATACAGGGGCGAGACCCAGACCGGAGGCAGTTTACGAGAGGTTTTGGAGGATGGATCCGAAGGATTTTTCGGGGACTACTGACCCGATTGTAGCTGAATGATGGATTAAGTCCATTGAAGTCATTTTTGCGTTTATGGAGCTGCAGGATGCAGACAGAATTAGATGTTCCACCTTCTTGTTGACTTGAGACGCAAGACTGTGGTGGGAAAGTGCATCTGTGTCGGTTAATTTGCAGACTTTGACTTGGAACAGTTTCAAGGAGGTCTTTTACTCCAAGTAATTCATTGAGGAAGTACACTACAGATTGACTAGGGAGTTCATAACTCTGCGACAGAGAGACAGCAGCATGGCAGACTTCATCAGTAAGTTCGAAAGGGGGTGTCACTTTGTACCCGTGGTTGCGAATAATGCCTAGGAGAAGCTCAAGCATTTTATGGATGGGTTGCGACTGATCTTGCGCCGTGATATCAGGGTTATTGGTCCTACTACCTATGCCGTTGCTGTATCTAGAGCCTTGGCGGCAGAGCAGGATCAAAGGGACATCGAGAGTGATAGGCAAGGCAAGAGGCCCTATCAGGCACCTCAGCAGCAGCAGCAGCAGCGAACCCAGTTTAAGAGGCCTTTCCAGGTGCAGAAGGGGAAGAGGCCAGTTCAGGGACCGCCAAAAGGCAAGGGTCTTATTCCTCAACAGAAGGCTCCTCAGCGACCCGTTGAGTACCCAGTGTGCCCGAAGTGCAACCGCCAGCATCCGGGACAGTGTTTATATGGATCGGGTAAGTGCTTTAAATGCGGAGCCAGTGATCATATGTTGAAGGACTAGCCACAGTGGAGGCAGCCGACCCAGGGCAGAGTGTTCGCCATGCAGGAAGAGGAGGCGAACTCAGACATGACTCTGCTGACGGGTAATCAATTTAATTCAGCACCGTATTTTTCTTGCTATGCATGTTTTGAATTTTATTTGGGATTATTAGTATGCTTGTTAATATTTTGGTGAGATTAGAATTTTTGGTATATAAGTTTTTGTGTTGTACCAACGTCTCTCTGTTAGAGTAGGTGCCCGTCGAGCCAAGTGTTGGCCGAGTGTTCAAAATGAAACTCTATGTATAAACATTCTTTATTTTAATAATATTTGAAATTATTATTGGCACATATTTATCTGAATACCCATGCTAGTTGCATAGATAAAGCCCTTGAATATACACATAGTAGAAAGAATATGAGATGCTCATATGATGAGTATCAAGAAACTCATATTTGGAATACTTATTCTAAACAGTTCCTAGTCGATTCAGCCACCGCTAAGAAGGATATAGGCCGCTCGAGTTCCAGACTAGTATCTGCGATGTGTGTACCATGTTTAATTGGTAGGGGACATTGTGATGTCCGAGCATGCAGATAGGTGCTCCTGGTAGAGTGCACTGAACAACCCTCCATAAAGGACTTTCCAAGTGGTTCTCACTTATCGAGTGGAAAAGTCCTAGTTTATGGTTGTACACAATTAGTCCTTATGACCCGGGACAACATTGAGACTCTATGTGCTAGAATTACACTTTGACTTGTTTACCGACTCTCATGGGGTCATCAGGTTGCAAGGTTGGGTGTTCTGTCGAAACATATAGGAGTCGATGCATTGTAGTCGGGAATTCACCGCTTACCTTCGGGTATGGATATCCTATGTGTATGTAGTATGAAATCTATGATCAGAGTATGGTGGTAATTATGAAAGGGGTTTCATAGATTACACCATCGATGCAACTACGACATGACACATAATATCGATTCATTGATAACTCTCGATAAACCAATGATTGTCGAATCGGTCGGGATATATGAGTTGAAGGGACCGTACTGTACGCTAACCATAATTGAATGGTTCTTGCAGGCACTATCATTTGATACCTAGGGAATCATGTAAGCGATGCTGCTAGGCATTTAACATGATTGGTTGGGTACTATCAGACTTGAGTTCTGACGTTCTTGTTATCAAAGAGTTGATAAGCAAGAATGGAGCAATTGGGGTATGCTCATATAAGGACATGTTTAGTCCGAATCACATAGAGATGTGAACCCACGGCTAGTTGTATCAACGAACCATTGAGGGCCACACAAGTACTAGCTTTCTAGATCCCGTTGAGAAGTAAAATTGTTCAATGTGTTGAACGGCTTATAAATGAGTTTATAAGCGTAAAGAAAAATAGAAGTATGACTTCTATTAGAGAAATGTGACTTTTAATTTATGATGTGTTCCTAAATTAAAAGTTTGCAAAATAAATAATGTATTTGAAAATTGTGATTTTCATAAACATTATTATGGACTAAATTAAATTAATTCAAGTGTTGAATTAATTAAACACTAGTGGGCCTAGTAGAGTCCAAATAATTAAATTAATTCAAGTGTTGAATTAATTAAATCATATTGGGTCTTGTAGAGCCCAATAGTAAAATAATTATTCAACTAGTGACTTGAGTAAATTCAAGTAATGTTTAATTAGTCTCAAATTTGTCTGAGATTATTAAATTAGGTCCATAGATTTTTAATTGTTAAAAATCAAATAAAAATGCATGCATGGGAGGTGAAGAGTTGGGAGACAACTTTTTGTTTAACCAAGGCATGGCATGCAAAAGTTGGACACTACTTTTTCACACACCAAGACAAGTCTTCCACTCTCCCAATTAACTCTCCATGGCCGAAAATTGCAAGGGTTCTCCTCCTCATTTTTCTCTCCATTTTTGTTCTTCAATTGTTGAAGAAAGAAATACTTCTCAAAGAAAAATGCTGTAATTTTCTAGTGCAAAATTAGAGTGGTTCTAGCTAGTTGGTGGTGGGCTTAATATTTGAGCAAGGTGGGTTCAAAGGGAAGCTTGAAGATTGTCTTGCCATTCAAGAGCTAAGGTGTTTAAACCTTAGTTGGAGCCGTCATCAACCTCAAGAGGTTGATAGGTATGATATCTTTACACCCTATAAATGTCATAGTTGTGTTTTTGTATATGCTACAACACTAGTACCTAGATGGCCAAAATTTTCTTGGTGAAAATCAATTTTTGAACTTCCGTTGCGCTTTCGGGCACCTAAAATCGATCCCTTCCAAGTGGTATCATGTGCTAAGGGTACTAGTTTTTGTAGCATATACATAATATTATATTGAGGTCGATTTCTAACCGCATGAGATGAAATTTTTGCAACAAAATCAAGGCCAAAACAAAGGGGTTTTCGGGCAGCATGTTGCTGCCCATTTCGGGCAGCTCAGGCAGCCCGAGGGGCTGCCCGAATCCCCCCCTTGAAAAAAAAAATAATAAATTTTGCATGTTGGTTGGAATTCGGCGACGGAGCTTTGGCGACGGCGATGACGACTAGGTTTTCAAAAGGTGTTTTGAAATATCAAAGTGTTATGGGCCTTGAGTTGTTGGGTCATTGGATGGCTAACATATTTGTGAATTTTAAATGGGCCAAAATGTTTTTGGTGAAAAATGTGTTTTTGGGCCCTTAAGTTTAAAATTACAAAAGATGCAAATATTTTCTCATAAAATAAATAATTGAAGTTGGACTTTAATTATTTATAGTAAATTGTGATTTACAAGAAATTCGGTTATAAATAAATTAATTGAAAAGTAGACAAAGGTGTTTGTATAGTTTGTTAATTTAATTTATGATCGTGACGGTTAGTGATTGGATCAAGATATATAATATTGGATCAATTAATTATTGTGATAATTAATTGATGGTGTATGATATGTGATATTATGCATGAAGGATGATCAAAAGCCCAAGCCCAATTTGCTAGGTGTATGCTTGGATATTTTGTGTTGAATGATTGTAATAATTATCAATTTATAAAGTGGGCTTGGTTTATGGCCCGTTCCCACCCCCATGAGATGTATCCCTATTTGCCATGGATATTTATTTGTAACTATTAGTATAGTGGATAATCAAGATTGGAAGATGGTGGCCATGATGATTATGAAGATCGAAGACATGTAATATTGGAAGCTAATGTAATAGTTGCATTTGCATCCCTTGCATTTCCCTAGGATTGGACCCAGGCCCGTGTTTAGCTCACACGAGCAATTAGTATTGGGGCGATTGATCATCCTTGTTTGTTTACTGTTTATAATATATGAATGATATGTTATAAATAATGAATATGTGCGTTATTATTATGATAATAACAAAGTTGCATGAATCCGGCAAACATACGATCAAACATGGCGAGCTTTTAAACAAAATTAATGATGAGACATTTCAAAATTAAAAACCCTCATTTTGAATAAGATTCAAAATTAATATCAAGCCCGAAAAAGGGAATTATAAATTTGTTTATAATTTCCATGTCTTCCATCGACAATGGGTGCATGATGAACGCTACCCGTGCTCGGGGCTCGGCTCATATTATTGGGGGGGCCCTGGGTGCCGGAAAGCTGTGACATCTATTGACATGGTGATGTGAACTACGTGGAACTCCCATGATTTCGGCTCATATTATTGGGGGAACTCATGGCGACCGTCCATTAAGGTTCAACATCGATCGGTAAGGCTTGACACGGGAAGATGAACGACGTCATATTATTGGGTCCTAATCAAACGTGAGACAAAAGTTTACGTAGAGGGTTGCATTGTGATGCAATTGGAAACTACTTTTTAGGAATTGTGATTGGCTGATATTATTCGGGATCATGATTCGCTAATTGGACCTTGCGTACCTACTGAGGAAATGAGTTTCCCGTTTTCACTAGAGGGTAGTGAAAGATGTCAAAACAGTGGGAGTAAACATTTATAAAGTAAAAGTCCATACTTTATATCTTACTAAATATTTTAAAATAGTCATTAACATTTATCTGTTATACTTTTCAGTACAATTTTTGACAATGTCTTCAATTCGCAATCCGCTATCTGCAATACTCGACAAACACGTATTAACTGGACCTAACTACCTCAATTGTCTAAGAAACCTAAAAATTGTCTTGAATTCGGAAAGGATAGAATATACACTGACTGAGTCGCCCCCTGTTGAGGCTCCGACTAGCTGCACTCCTGAGGAATTGCAGACATTCAAGGAATGGTGTGACCATAACTTGAAAGCCAGGTGTTATATGCAGGCTTCTATGAATGATGAGCGGCAGAGGCGTTTTGAGGATGCAAAGAGTGCTGCTGACATTCATTTGCACCTCAAGGAGCTGTTTGGTGAGCAAACACGGCCTCTTAGGCATGCTACCGTCAAGAAGCTGATCACTTTGCGCATGCGAGATGGGGCCTCGGTCCATGAGCATTGCCTGAAGTTGATTGGGCTCGTGGACAAGCTCGTTGGCATGGATCTGATGTTGCCTTCGGAGTTGACCACCGACGTGTTGCTCTTATCGCTGCCTAGCTCATTTGATCCTTTTGTGGTGAACTTCAACATGAACAAGATGGAGCCGACCCTTAAGGAGTTGGTGAACATGCTTGTGACCTTTGAGTCCACTATCAAGAAAGAGAAGCTGGTTCTTTATGTAGGTTCTTCATCTGGTACGAAGATTGATCCACATGGGAAGGGAAAGAAGCGTTCTTTCCAACGTCCCAAGAAGAACGTGCCCTTGATGAGGCAATCTCCGAATCCCGTTGAGGCAGCCACACCAGTTAAGGCTGACAAGACTGCTGATGTATTTCATCACTGCAAAAAGCCTTGACATTGGAGGCGTAACTGCAGGGAATATCTTACCCAGAAGAGTTCTGGAAACGGTATGTTCTAAATTGAAGTAAACATTTCAATTAACTCTACTTCTTGGGTATTAGATACCGGTTGTGGCTCACATCTCTGTAATGAGTTACAGGTGATGGGAAGAAGTAGGAAGCTTAGGGAAGGTGTGACCTTCTTGAGGATGGGCAATGGAGCAAGAGTTGCTGCCAAGGCTGTTGAAGATGTTTACTTATTGTAGAACAATAGTTTTAAGTTAATTTTATGAGATGTTTTGTTTGTAGCTAATTTTGTGAAAAACATTGTTTCCATTTCTATGCTGATAAAAATGGATATTCTTGTTTATTTAGCAAAGATGTTTGCAACATTTACAAGAATGAATGTTTAATTGGTACTGGAGAACTTGAAAACGATCTCTATAACTTAAAATTGAAAGATATTCCACTAAATGTCCATTCAAAGGCAGACACCATATGAGATATGGATGGGTAAGCCTCCCAAATATTCTCATCTTAGAATATGGGGTGCCCTGCTTATGTGAAGCAGGTAGTGGGAGATAAATTGGATAGTCGATCAATTTTAAGTTACTTTGTGGGATATCCAAGGAATTCAGTTGGATATTATTTCTATCATCCCCAAGAAACAAAGGTGTTTGTTTCTAGGAATGCAACCTTTTTGGAAAGGGAATTTCTATTGGATAGAAAAGGGGAGATGATAGAACTCGAAGAAGTTCGAGAGACACCCACAATTATAGAACCCACACTAGAAGAGCCAAGAGAGGAGATACAAGCTCTGGGAAGATCCGAGAGAGTCTCGAGACCACCTATGATGTGATCCAAGGACCTTCAAGGAAGCCTTTATCTGATGCCGATTCATCCAAGTGGCTTGAAGCAATGGAATCTGAGATGAATTCCATGCATTCAAATCAAGTGTGGAATCTCGTGGATCCACCTGAGGGAATTGTTCCCATAAAGTGTAAATGGATTTACAAGAGGAAACTTGGGGCGGATGGGAAGGTATTGACCTTCAAGGCGCGATTAGTGGCAAAAGGATATACTCAAAGACAAGGAGTTGACTTTGAGGAAACCTTTTCTCAAGTTGCAATGTTCAAGTCCATAAGGATTTTGCTAGCCATAGCTGGATGGTATGACTATGAGATATGACAGATGGATGTTAAGACAGTCTTTCTTAATGGGGATATTAAGGAAGAGTTTTACATGTCCCAACCTGAAGGGTTTATATCTATCGGAAGTGAGCATATGGTATGCAAACTTCAGAGATCTATTTATGGTCTAAAGCAGGCATCTAGGAGTTGGAACCTTAGATTCGATAGTACAACCAAAGAGTTTGGTTTTACTAAGAATCCTGAGGAACCCTGTGTGTATAAGAAGGTCAGTGGGAGTGTTGTGACATTCCTGGTGTTGTATGTTGATGACATTCTACTCATTGGGAATGATGTAGGAATGTTGCAATCAACTAAGATATGGTTAGCGAGTAAATTCTCGATGCAGGACTTGGGAGAAGCATCTTTTGTATTGGGAATACAGATCTATAGAGATAGATCGAGAAGATTGATTGGTCTCACCCAGTTCACATACATTGATACCATCGTGAAGCGGTTCTCGATGGATGAGACCAAGAGAGAACATCTACCAATGTGTCATGGCGTGCCCCTATCCAAGTCTATGTCTCCCAAGACTGATGTAGAGATAGCGGCGATGACAAGCATTCCTTATGCATCTGCGATTGGTAGCATCATGTATGGTATGATACCTACACGTCCTGACGTGGCTTTCGCACTAAGTGTAGTGATTAGATATCAATCGAACCCTGGTCTTCCACCCTGGAAAGCTTTGAAAGACATCCTCAAGTATTTGAGAAGGACCAATAAGTTTTTCTTGGTCTACGGGGTGGAGAACTGAAATTGGAAAGCTATACCGACTCTAGCTTCAAAAGCGATATCGATGACTCGAAGTCAACCTCTAGGTTCGTATTCATGCTCAATGGTGATGCTGTCTCTTGGAAGAGTTCCAAGCAAGACAGTACTGCGGATTCCACCATTGAGGTCGAATACATTGCTGCATCAGATGCAGAAAAAGGAGGCTGTTTGGATAAGGAATTTCGTCAAAGAGTTAGTCGTCATTCCTAATGGAGTTGCTTCTGTCCCGGTGTTTTGTGACAACACGAGAGCTATAGCTCAAGCAAAGGAGCCAAGGTCTCATCAGAAGTCCAAACATGTATTGAGAAAGAACCACATCCTCCGAGAAATTGTGGAAAGAGGAGAAGTGTCGATTGACAAAGTCGGCTCCGCAGATAATGTTGCTGATCCACTAGCTATGCCTTTACCTGGACCATTATTCGAGTAGCATCGCGAATTGATGGGTTTGAAGCATATGGGTAGTTGGCTCTAGTGCAAGTGGGAGATTGTTAGAGTAGGTGCCAGTCGAGCCAAGTGTTGGCCGAGTCTTCACAATGAAACTCTATGTATAAACAATATTTATTTTAATAATATTTGAAATTATTATTGGCACATCTTTATCTTAATACCCATGCTAGTTGCATAGATAAAGCCCTTGAATATATACATAGTAGAAAGAATATGAGATACTCATATGATGAGTATCATGAAACTCATATTTGGAACACTGTATATTCTAAACATTTCCTAGTGGATTCAGCCGCCGCTAAGAAGGATATAGGCCGCTCGAGTTCGAGACTAGTATCTGCGATGTGAGTACCATGTTTCATTGGTAGGGGAACATTGTGATGTATGATCATGCAGATAGGTGCTCCTGGTAGAGTGCACTGAACAACCCTCCATAAAGGACTTTCCAAGTGGTTCTCACTTATCGAGTGGAAAAGTCCTAGTTTATGGTTGTACACCATTAGTCCTTATGACCCGGGACAAAATTGAGACTCTATGTGCTAGAATTACACTTTGACTTGTTTACCGACTCTCATGGGGTCATCAGGTGGCAAGGTTGGGTGTTCTGTCGAAACATATAGGAGTCGATGCATTGTAGTCGGGGATTCACCGCTTACCTTCGGTTATGGATATCCTATGTGTATGTAGTATGAAATCTCTGATCAGATTATGGTGGTAATTATGAAAGTGGTTTCATAGATTACACCATCGATGCAACTACGACATGACACATAGTATCGATTCATTGACAACTCTCGATAAACCAATGGTTGTCGAATCGGTCGGGATATATGCTATCATTTGATACCTAGGGAATCATGTAAGCAATGCTACTAGGCGTTTAACATGATTGGTTGGGTAATATCAGACTTGAGTTCTGACGTTCTTGTTACCAAGGAGTTGATAAGTAAAAATAGAGCAATTGGGGTATGCTCATATAAGGACATGTTTAGTCCGAATCACATGGAGATGTGAACCCACGGCTAGTTGTATCAATGAACCATTGAGGGCTACACAAGTACTAGCTTTCTAGATCCCGTTGAGAAGTAAAATAGTTCAATGTGTTGAACGGCTTATAAATGAGTTTATAAGCATAAAGAAAAATAGAAGTATGACTTCTATGAGAGAAATGTGACTTTTAATTTATGAATGTGTTCCTAAATTAAAAGTTGGCCAAATAAATAATGTATTTGAAAATTGTGATTTTCATAAACATTATTATGGACCAAATTAAATTAATTCAAGTTTTGAATTAATTAAACACTAGTGGGCCTAGTAGAGTCCAAATAATTAAATTAATTCAAGTGTTGAATTAATTAAATCATATTGGGTCTTGTAGAGCCCAATAGTAAAATAATTATTCAACTAGTGACTTGAGTAAATTCAAGTAATGTTTAATTAGTCTCAAATTTGTCTGAGATTATTAAATTAAGTCCATGGATTTTTAATTATTAAAAATCAAATAAAAATGCATGCATGGGAGGTGAAGAGTTGGGAGACAACTTTTTATTTAACCAAGGCATGGCATGCAAAAGTTGGACACTACTTTTTCACACACCAAGACAAGTCTTCCACTCTCCCAATTAACTCTCCATGGCCGAAAATTGCAAGGGTTCTCTCCCTCATTTTTCTCTCCGTTTTTGTTCTTCAATTGTTGAAGAAAGAAATACTTCTCAAAGAAAAATGCTCTAATTTTCTAGTGCAAAATTAAAGTGGTTCTAGCTAGTTGGTGGTGGGCTTAATATTTGAGCAAGGTGGGTTCAAAGGAAAGCTTGAAGATTGTCTTGCCATTCAAGAGCTAAGGTGTTTACACCTTAGTTGGAGCCGTCATCAACCTCAAGAGGTTGATAGGTATGATTTCTTTACACCCTATAAATGTAATAGTTGTGTTTTTGTATATGCTACAACACTAGTACATAGATGGCCGAAATTTTCTTGGTGAAAATCAATTTTTGAACTTCCTTTGCGCTTTCGGGCACCTAAAATCGATCCCTTTCACTCTCATGAAATATTTTCTTAAAGAGAGTAGCCACGAAGGCCTTGATAGAATCATGGGCCACTCACTCTTTTATTTCGGAGACGTTCATTAATCATTTGGATGTCAAGTCTATTGGACTCGACGTGAGTTATTCAGTGACAGTCCCATCAGGAGAAGAATTATCATCTACTAGCGTCGTCAGAGACATAGATCTCGAACTGCAAGGTCACTTTGTGTGTGCCGATCTAATTGTTTTGCCCATGCCAGAATTTGATATCATCTTGGGAATGGACTGGCTGACGAAGAATAGAGTTCTGATTGATTTCCAGAAAAGGTCAGTGTTTGCAAGACCGTTGGGCATGGAGCAGTTTATCTTTGAACCGGATAGATGGAGGTGTTTCTCTCGCATGATCTATTGCATGCAGGCATGGAGACTTATTCATAACGGTTGTCAGACCTTCTTAGCCAGCATTATTTCTGCACCTAACGAACCCACTCCGTCAATATCTAATGTACCAGTAGCTAGAGATTTTCCTGACGTCTTTTCAGATAACGTCACAGACCTCCCACAAGAGAGAGAGGTGGAGTTCGCTATTGACCTTGTGCCAGACACCGTGCCAATCTGTAAGGCATCGTACCATTTAGCTACAACTAAGATGTTAGAACTTAAACCGCAGATTCAGGAGCTTCTAGACAAAGAATTCATATGCCCTAGTTTCTCACCATGGGGCGCACCAGTGCTCTTTGTGAAGAAGAAAGACGGGAGCATGAGGTTGTGTATCGATTACCGAGAACTGAACAAGGTAACGATGAAGAATAAATACCCACTTCCAATGATCGAGGACTTGTTTGATCAGTTGCAGGGAGCTACAGTATTCTCTAAAATAGACCTTCGATCAGGGTATCATCAACTGGAGGTAAAAGATGCAGATGTTCATAAGACGGCCTTCAGAACCAGATATGGACATTATGAGTTCTTAGTGATGTCGTTTGGACTGACGAATGCTCCAGCGATTTTCATGGACCTCATGAATCTAGTTTTTCAGCCCTACCTAGATCAGTTCGTCATAGTATTCATTGACGACATTCTCATTTACTTGAAGAGCCATGAGGAGCATGTTCAACATTTGAGTACAGTGTTGCAGGTTTTGCAGAGACCCAAGTTGTTTGTCAAATTCACTAAGTGTGAATTTTGGTTGGAGAAGTTATCATTTTTGGGTCGTATAATATCTTGCAGTGGTATCGAGGTGGATCCAGCTAAGGTAGCAGCATTTAAGGAATGGGTTGAACCGAAAAATGCTTCAGAAATCCGCAGTTTTCTAGGCCTAACAGGCTACTACAGGAAATTTATTCAGGGATTTTTTTGATTGCAATGCCATTCACTTCATTGACTAAAAATAATGCTAAATTCGTATGGAGTGATGAGTGTAAGAAGAGCTTTGATACTTTGAAGCAAACTCTTATTACAGCACCAGTGTTAGCCATGCCAGCATGTCAAGGCAATTTTGTACTATACACCGATGCATCTAAGCTCGGTCTAGGCGCAGTTTTGATGCAGCATGGTCGGGTTATTGCTTATGCCTCTAGACATTTGAAAGTGCATAAGAAGAATTATCCGACTCATGATTTGAGTTAGCCGCTGTTGTCTTTGCGTTGAAGATATGGAGACATTACTTGTACGGCAAGAAATGTCTGATATTCACTGGTCAAAAGAGTCTCAAGTATTTCTTCATGCAGAAAGAATTGAATATGAGATAAAGACGGTGGTTAAAGTTAGTGAAAGAATACGATTGTGAAATTAGCTACCATCCGGGGAAAAGCTAATTTTGTTGCAGACGCCTTGAGCAGAAAATTTGCAGTCGTAGCAAAGTTGTCAGTACAGAGATCTCTTCAGTCAGAGATTCAGAGATTTGGTTTAGAGGTTTATCCCAAGGGTAGAGCTCCTAAGCTGTCTAATCTGACAGTCCACTCTTCTTTGTTTGACCGAATCCGTAAAGGTCAGCCTTCAGATGAGGTGTTGCAGAAATGGCGACTGAAGGATGAAGCTAAGGGCAGTGTACTCTACACAGTGTCCGATGGTATTGTAAGGTACAAAGGTAGAATGTGGGTGCCTATTGTTGATTCGATCAGAGAGGATATTCTGACAAAGGCACATACATCTCCGTATTCCATCCACCCAGGAGGTACTAAGATGTACAAGGATTTGCAGATCCTGTATTGGTGGCCAGTTATGAAGCGTGACATCCTGCCGATTTATGTTTGAATGCCTCACTTGTCAACAAGTGAAGGCAGAGCATCAGAGGCCAGCAGGAATGCTCAAGCCACTCCCTATCCCCGAGTGGAAATGTTAGAATATCACCATGGATTTCGTTGTTGGTTTTCCGAGGTCAATCAGAGGATCCAATGCTATTTGGGTTATAGTGGATCGACTTACTAAGTCGGCACACATCTTGTCTGTGAAGACGACTTTCTGCATGACGCAATATGCGGAGCTCTATATCAGGGAGATAGTTCGATTGCATGGAATCCCAGTTTCTATTGTGTCCGACAGGGACCCAAGTTTCACATCGTCCTTCTGGAAGAGTTTGCACGCAGCCATGGGGATGAAGTTGCTATTCAGTACAGCTTTCCACCCTCAGACAGATGACCAGTCTGTGCGAGTGATTCAGATTTTGGAGGATTTGTTGCAAGCCAGTGTGATCGATTTCCATGGGACTTGGGAATCTAAGCTACCTCTAGTGGATTTTACCTACAACAACAGTTGTCAATCATCTATAGGTATGGCTCCTTACGAGGCACTTTATGGGAGGAAGTGCAGGTCGCCGATTCATTGGGATGAAGTCAGTGAGAGGTCAGAGCTTGGTCCAGAGATTGTTCAGCAGACTGCAGATGTAGTGGTCAAGATCCGAGACAGGATGAAAACCGCCTAGAGTCGTCAAAAGAGTTATGCTGACAAGAGGAGAAGGGATTTAGAGTTCGCCGTAGGTGATCACGTTTCTGTAAAGATAGCACCCATGAAGGGTGTTATGAGATTTGGGAAGAGATGCAAGCTTAGTCCGAGGTTTATTGGGCCGTTCGAAATTCTTGAGAAGGTTGGGACACTAGCTTATCGTGTAGCCCTACCGTTGAATCTGGCCGGTGTATACAATGTGTTCCACGTTTCGATGCTGTGGAAGTACCTAGCAAATCCTTCACATGTGTTGAGCTATGAGCCATTAAAGCTTGCTCCGGATCTGTAATGCCAGAGATTTAATTACTGTAATCAGACATTGAATAATTGACAGAATTGAGATTTCAGGAGCTAAAATAAGATGTGAAAAAAGAAGCCGGGCGTCGGTGCATCATAAGCCAAGATGGTGGACAAAACATCTGGCGCCCGAGCGGCACATTACAACCGCCCGAGCGCCAATGCACCATAAGTCTACCCTTCGGATAGTACATCTGGCACCCGAGCGGTAGTTTGTGACCGCCCAAGCACCAGGGGATGATAATATGAGGGCTTGGACAGAAATTCTGGCGCCCGAGCGGTAGTTTTTGACCGCCCGAGCGCCAGTGTTTAACAAGCCGAGTAACCGAACAGAGTGTTCGGCGCCCAAGCGGTAATTTATGACCGCCCGAGCACCGCCTGAAATGTGTGAAAATGGGACACGCATCCTTACATGCAACTTGGGATATATATACATATCAATTCTCTCAATCCCTGGAGAATTCAGAAGAAAGGACCGAAGCGCTTAAGAAGAAAATCCTTATGCCTTTATACTTCGATCCGTCCGACTGATTTTGAATCCGACTTCAGTAATGAGTTTCTATCGACGAGAGATTCAAATGGGCGTAAGTTTTCTTATGTTTTGTGATGATTTGAAATTATGATACTGCAAGAATCAGATATGATCCATATATGTTGTTCTTGCGATATCAGACATTTTATAATCGAAATCGGATCGAAGAACAGACTGTTTATGCAATTGTTATGATTTTCAGAATCGATATGATTGAGATTGTACAGATTTGAGATTATGATCTGTTATTGCTGAGATTATGAGTGTATTGATATCGATTATGAGTGGTGGTATTATATCTGTGATGTTGAGATTGACGGGGTTATTGAGATTGTATGGTTATGCCGTTGAAACATCAGCAGATTGACATTTGATCAGATTCAGTATTGATCAAAACAGGTCTTGAATGAATTGTATATTGATATTGTGTCTATTCGATATTGTCATTGAAAGATTGGGTATAGACAGATTTGAATTAGAGACTTCGACTTCGTCAGATCGAGAAGAGAAATGTATAAATCGATGTTAAACGGGAGATCGACTTGAGTTAGATTTAACTCTTGTTTCCCTAAACCACATACTTTATTTATTGCATTGATATTTGTGATTTCTGAGATTAATATGCTTAGTCTAATGATTTATAGCAAAGCATATAGTCTTTGGTTGATTGTTTTCATACTTATGTATTATCTGTCTGAGTATGCTTATTCTATTGACGTATAGAACAGCAGTGTATAGCACATAGCTATTGAGTGAGAGTCACTGACAGAGGGGCTGAATTGTGACAGAGTAGTCACTGGGACATTGCACATTGTCAGACTAGGATTGGCTTAAGTGCCAGGTCTTTGGCAGATGTGCCAAGACACTGGACATTTGGTATATCGATGGGCTTAAGAGACAGAGAGGTCCTTAATGTTAATTGGTCGATATAGAGTAGACCAAAGTCCAGGAATAAGAACGTACCACGACCGCGAACGGGAGAGTTAGGTGGGAGACTTGTTACGTTCTTATTCAGACCGGGATCCCTAGATGAGAGATGAGTCGAGTTTGAGATGTCGAGTCAGGAGTTTGATTTGCAGACCTGTATTGATTTATGTTTCGTAGTTTACGATTCATGTTTTATTTACAGTTTGATAACGATTGATGTTGTTCGATTATGATACATGTAATGAGATCTAATTCATGCTTTTATATCAGTTTAGATGATTTCATGTATACATGGTTTATACTGAGAATATAATTCTCACCGGAGTTATCCGGTTGTTGTCTTGTTTGTATGTGCGCATGACAACAGGTGGGACGGGATTCAGGATCAGGAAGAGGATGAGAGATTATAGGTAGCGTGGAGATCTGGGCCCAGAAGCAGAATAGGATTCAGCACTTGATGTATAGCTGTTGAACCTAGTTGAGATAGAGACATGTAGTATATGATTTGTACTTTTATACTGACATGTATATGAGATAGATTACATTACGTTTCCGTATTTGTATTTTTTTTAAAAAAAAATTTAGTCCCACTTTTCTTAATTGTTATATTTAACATTAACAATGATTAAGACTTGAATTAGCGTCTGGATCCCCACAGGATCTGTCGTATGAGGAAAGACCTGTCCAAATCCTAGACAGACAGGTCACTTGGGAGATCGAGGCAGATATGAGGAACCGCTACCCAAAACTGTTTGGTAAGTTTAATTTCGAGGACGAAATTTATATAAGTGAGGAAGGAACCGTAAAGCTCAAATTCAGTACACGTAAAACCTATGCATTTATTTAAATTGTTAAATTATTTATTTAAGTTTGAAATGATTTATAGCGATGCATGATCTATTTAAATTGCATTATTTTAATTATTTATGTTTATGTGATTCACGTTAAATTTTTTCTTGAGTTTCATGTTTCAGGCGATTATTCGATACGGGATAGTGGAAAAGAGACCGACGACGATTATGGCGATTTTAAAATGTGGTATTTTATTTTAAGTTAGGATTGAGGCATTTTAAAAGATTTATTTAGTTTTTAGCATTTTTAAAGCCTAATTGATTTAATTAGTGATTTTAGGATTTTGAAAATTTTAAAGTTTAGCAAGTGTGCATTTCATTTTAAATTAAGGGATTTTATTAAGTTAAAAGTGGATTAGTATTTTTAATCGTTTGCTAATTATTAATTTTAGCACAATTTAGCCTCTATTTAACCCTATTATTAACTCACGCAAAAACACACACACACACTTTTGCACACACCCATATACGTTTCACACAACACACACATACACATTTAATCTATTATATTTTTAGAAGAAACGTTTAGGGTTCTTAGAACAAGAGAGCAGCCGCCCCTCCCTCATCAGTTTTCTTGCAGTTTTTCGTTGGGTTTTCTTCAAGAAAATTGTTCCACGATTGTCCCGGATCAACCCTCGCACTGTTCCCGCTTCGGTATCATCGGTTCAGTAATTTTAAAAATCAAAAGGCATGTATAATCTCTTGTTTCTGCATCGATCTTGTTATATTATATGTTCTTATGTATATTATGCGTAAAAATCCATGTATGTTGTAAAACGTCTGAGCAAAAAATTTGTTGGATCGGTTTTGAAACGATTTTAGATCTGAAAACTCAAAATTTACTGTCATTTTAAATACTGCGATTTTTCAGTCGATTTTATGGAAAAAATTTCAACATATAAAATGTAGAACTTTTTGATACCTTCGATTTGACAGTAAATTCAAAATATTTGGATAATAAATGAGTGAGTTATGATTGTTTTCGTGGGACTGCTCAAACTGCATTTTTTCCGAAAAATGCGCTCTTGATGTGTTCTTGAAGTTTTACTGTTGCAGGCTTCGTTGGGTATCGACGGGTGATCGCTGCTGTATTTAAGTACATCGATAATGATGTTGGGATGATTGTTGGTGTTTTGTTTCGTGTCGTTAGGCACTCGGTTGAATTAGAAGTCATAGGAATTTATTTGGTGCCAAATGTCACGTTCACAGATTGGGTTGCGTCGTTTGTGATGCGTAGTTGTCTTGGGGTGTTTTTTGGAGTGTTATTAAGTGCCATAGCATCCAAGAATGGGTCTCGAGGCATTGGTTCATGGTCCGTATGATCGAGTTAGGAGGAATAAGTGTTAGGTATAGTTATTTCCCAGTTAGTTCGCGTTTTAAACACCTACACGGACCCGTATCCGGACCCTGGCACGGGGTCCGTGCCCTTTTTCCTTCAAAATGTTAATTTCCAGTGCCCACCCGGACCCCTACCCTGACCCTTTGCACGGGTTCCGTGCACCCCTTTTTAAAAAATATATATATTTACATTTTTATTATGAATATTAAATGTAGGATTTGTTTTTCGGTTATGAATATAAAATATAGGATTTATTTTAAGGTTTGATGTTATGATGTAGTATAATGATTAAACGAGGTCAAGTTCCGAGAGATTTAGAATGTTTTTTCATTTTTGGGTGTGAGCATGACTATACCTCTAAGTTATGCAAGATAGGTATTCGAACTCATGTTAGTATGTGCAGCAGTAGCCCCAAGCGAGATCCAACGAATCCCTCAACGCCAAGTAAGTATGTTCGACGTGCAAAAATAAAATAATTTAAGTTTTTGAGATATGCTAAATGTCTTGTGATCAAATTATGAACGAGTTTGGAAGTCGGTGAACGTGACCGAGGACCTCTCCACCACGGTAAAGTATGACCGGGTTTAGATCAGGATTGGGAAGCGGTAAAGTATGACCAGGGACCAATCCACCCGTTAAATTATGAACGGGGATCTCAAGTATGTGGTAGTGGACTTTCCCTGCCAGCCCAGTACTGTGGTTTAGTCTGATCAGGCTTATTTATGTAAGGGTCACTTTCTTTGAAACATATCTCTACGCAAAATGATGTTATGTATGCTCAAGTATGTATGAAACAAGCATGTTTAAGAAAATTCTTTTGATTATGGCACATCTACGTTTATGTTACTACTTTCATGTTTCAAGTGTGTTTATGCTGTTACGTTAAAATTTCAAGTATGTACGCTCTATTTCAAAGATGCATGGGGTTTTATTATGTAGTACTTGTTATATACAGTTTATACATTTTGAGTCTTTAGACTCACTAGACTTGATCGATGGAGGTGAGGATGCTTTTGAGGATATGAGGGGTTGGGACCAATGAGCCGGCTTGGACTGCATAGGAGGCTAAACCCGAGGACCATCCATGTTTTAAGATTTTATGCAACGATTCAAAGACTCTGATTTCACGTTATTATTTACGATATTTAATCAAGTATTTTTCTTTAGCAAACTTTATTAGTGATCTCTTGTATTACAAATATTTTGGATGAACAATTGATTGACGACCAAGATTTGAAAGTTTATTTTGTATTTAAGAAAAACAAATTTAATTTTCCGCAAATTTTAAAGTAGTTAAATGTACGGTAAATTACACAAGAAGACTATCACCGAATCTGGTGATGAGAAGAAATCTGTTCGAGTTAAAGCTCCACTCATCACTATCTCTGGCCCAATTTCTTTACCATCAGCTAGACCTAAAGGGATAGTGATCAGAGAACAAATCAATATAACTAGGTCAGGACTGAGCATTCCTCATGTTCTGACTGACTCAAAGGGCAAGGAGAAAATGACAAAAGAGCCCAGACCAACAAACACCATTCAAACCCATATTAACCTCATCTGGAAAGAGGTCAATGAATTTTCTGATGCCAAGCTCAAAACTTATGATGAATGGGTAAAATTTAGAACTGTCGTGTTTGCCAGGCAACTGGAAAAGAAATCAGTTTTGAAGAATTTTATTGCCCTGGAAACCATTGTTCTAAAATTGGTCAAAGCAGCGTCAGTGTCTCAGGCGTTGCAGAGGAAGAAATATTTCTTTGATCAAGTACTGGCAAAAAAGCTAAAACAAATGGTTGTTCAGCTACGACAAAACTTTGATCCTACCAGTCCAACTGCCTTTAATGTTAAAGCAGTTTATGACTAGCTGGACATGGATCTTTTATATCTGCAGATGGACATTAAGCATTTGGAACTATATCAAGAACCGATCAATCCAGAAGATTCCCAAGATCGTTCATCAGACGAGCAAGCTGAACTATCAGTTCAACTGGAAAAGCCATCCGAGGAATCAGTTGCTGAATATGTTGAGCAAGTAACTGCTCCTTCCTCAAAGGATGCACAACCGTCAACTGATGCTCCATATTTCTCAACTGCATGATCTGAACTTTACACTGATGCTAAATTATCATTTGCAAACATTGATGGAGTTATTAAATCAGTTGCCTTTGATATTCAACAGACTACTACGGAAGCAGTTGAAGAATTTTTTCGCAACTGAGGATCCAGCTTCACAAGCTACGTTTCAACCAACTGAAGAGCCAGTTCAATTGACTGACAGAACTGAACAGGTAGTTTTTACAAGAACTGAAGAAGTAGTTCAGTCATCCACCATGACTGGACAAACATTAGAGGTTCCAGCTGTACAACCCTCCATAGTTTCAGTTATTCAACCAAACTGAAGAATCAGCTGAGCAACCAGCTAAAGAAACAGCTACTATTTCAGCTTATCAACCACCTGAATAACCTTCAGACTCTACTGTTGTTCCAAATTCTTCTTCTTCTCCACAGCTTCAATTGGAAGCTATACCAGAAGACACCTCAAAAATGGTCAATCTTGTAACTTAAACGATTGACGGGGCCCTGATAATCTTCAATCAAGAAAACAGGAAGAAGGAACCAGAAACTTCTAGAGCCGTGTCTCCTGGCATTTCAATAGAAACTAAATCTTTATTTGAAGAAATTCAGGCTATTCAGACCAACCTCATCGATGTAATGACTTCCATTTCTGATATCAAGTCAACCCAATTTTCGCACACTATGAGATTCGACTCTATAAGGGAAAATACCATGGGAAGACTACAGCAAATCCAAAAGGATGTAACTTCATTATTTTTCCAAATGGAAGAAATTCAAAGACAGAGTGTCAGCTGAAGATCATTTCCAAACTCAAGCCTTGGTTACAAGATGTCTTTATTATTTGAAAAGCACTGTCTCCAAGAGAATGGATTTACTGCAGATATCCTGATGAATGCAATTTCAAATTTCTCCTCAGATGTGCGGATTTTATCCAAAAAAGTTGATGAGTTTGATAAAAAGGGGGAAGAACAAGAAGAAGGAAAAGATCAGCCAGAGAAATCTTCAAAGTTGATGAAGAAAAAATAGAAGACTATTTTTTTGGCAGATTGTCTTTGAAGATTATTAAGTTAGAAGATTCTTTATTATTTTATTCTTTGTACGAATCTTTACATTGAAAAATTTATTTTATCTATAATGAGTTCAGTTGATCAGTTTCAATTCTTACTCTCTATGTTTTGTCAAACAACTAAAAGGGAGAAATTGTTGAAAACTAAATTTCGGATGTTTAACAAACTGAGTGTCTAACTGATCTAGAAAATGATAGAAACTGATTTAAAATATGCAAACCATCGGTTGCCAGTAACTGAAGTATAATACGCAAATTTTCAAAGGAAACTGAACCAGCAACTGAACTACGCAGACAACTGACTGATCAGTTACTACAAACAGTTGTGAGCTTTCAACTACAATCAATCAGTTGATCCCTCATCTGTACACGTCATCAGTAAGACATTCAACCGACAAAAGCTGACTGCAACAAGTGGTGGATCGCGACATTTCAGAAAAGCTGCTGTGGGGACCCGGACGCTAATCAAGTTCTTAATCATCATTAGGACAATTTAATTAATCATAATAAATAGGGTCTAAATTTTTTTTAAAATTGCGGAACGTAATGGAATACATGCAAATATACATATCAGTATATTAAAAGTACAATCTGGTACTATATACAATCATTCGAGCTAAGGTTTAAAAACTACATATCAAATATTCCAAACCCTATCTCAGATCAAAATCCGTAGTCTCCACTCTAATCACGATCTCTCTTCATCTCCTCGACCCTGAACCTGTCCCACCTGTTGTCATGCACACATACAAACACGACAACTGCCGGATAACTCCGGTGAGAAATAAATCCCAGTATAAATCAACAAACTTGCAATCATATGATAAACATAAAAGCATGGACATATAACAGCAATATGTATCAAAATCTGAAACATAAAAAATATAAAACTGTCGACAATGCTCGTGACTCCACGAATCAGACTAGACTCAATCCTAGTATAGGGATCCCGGTTTCCAGACATTGGTATTCCTATATCGACCAACAGTAATAGAAGAAAATCCTATTCTATCCACGTCGATATAACCAAACATCCAGTGTCTTGACCTATCCATCACAGACTGTGGCACTATCGCCAATACGCTATCTTGTGACATCGTGCAATGTGCCCGTGGCGATCCCACCACTATCAGGCACTTCTGTCACAAGATCACTCGACTAATACATGATTTCTATACATCCATAGAACAAGTATATCAAGTCCAAGCAATGAACATAATAATAAGAAGTATGTGATTTAGGGAAACTCAAGTATATCTTACTATACTCGAGTCGATCTCCCTGGTACCAAATTTACTTATACCTTTCGTCTGTAGTCTTGGTCTGAAGCAATATCAGTTCTTAACTCAAGACTGTCTCTGTAAATCTGAAACGACATATCGAGAATCATAATATCCATGTTCTATTCACAATTCAACACTAAATCTGATTAATCTGGATTTAAGTCAAATCAACGGCCTAACGGCACAATCTCAGTATCCCCGTCAATACCAGATCAACAGACATCAATTACAAATCATAACTCATATCCGATACAATCTGTAATTCATTCATAATCCAAATCTGTCCGATTTCAAATCAACATAATCAGAAAATCATAGCAATTCCATAATCAGCCTGTTTCTCAATCTGACTTCTATTCTACGATGTCTAACATGTCAAGAACATCACATATGAATCATATCAAATTCCTACAACATCATAATTTCAAAACATATCCAAACTCAATAAAACATACGTCAAGTTGTAGCCTGCGTCGATAGGAACACAGTACTGAAGTCGGATTTAAACTCGGATGGACAGATTTCTTACAAATCGAATTGAACGTAATTCTCCTCCGAAAGCTCTCGTTTCTTTCTTTTTCTAACTGAGGAAACGAATTCTGATATGTATATATATATATATATATATATATATACATATACGTAACATGCATCAAGGCAAATGGAGCATCCTACATGCAACACGTCTCGCGCATATGCGCGAGACAGTATGTCTCGGCGCGTAGCTCGCACAGCCCCTCGCGCATATGCGCGCCCTTACTCGGCGCAGATGCGCGAGGCCCTTGTTCATTTTGCCCAACTCTCGGGTGCCCTCGCGCATGTGCGCGGATACACGTCGCGCATATGCGCGAGGTTCTCTGGACATCTCGCGCATATGCGCGAGAGCTCATCCTCGCACATAACTCTTTTCATGCTGATTTCAAACCGTGTCCCGATTAATCCTCTCGTAATCATATCAAATTATAAATCAATAATTACAGATTACCAGGATAAAATTCTCGGGCATTACATTTTTCCCCCCCGAAGATACGATATCGTCCCCGAAATCACAGGCAATCAATCATATCAATAAGAAGGAATGTAATAGAAACTGAATAAAAATGTACGTCAGAGAAACAATGCTGGGAATTCCTGTCTAATGTCTGATTCAGTCTCCCAGGTGGCTTCTTCAATGCCATGACGAGTCCATTGAACTTTCACAAGTGGAATTGTCTTTGTTCTGAGCTGTTTTTCTTTACGATCGATAATCCGAATCGGTTTCTCGACATAACTCAATGTCTCATCCAGCTCGATCTGGTCTGGCTGCATAATATGAGATTCATCGGGGAGATACTTCCGCAGCATAGATACATGGAAGACATCATGTATTCCAATTAATGAAGGCGGTAGGGACGAGTCGATAGGCACGATCTCCTATCTTTTCCAGAATTTCATATTGACCAACGTATCGTGGAGACAATTTTCCTTCCTTGCCAAATCTGACAACTCCTCGGAAAGGTGAAATGTTCAAAAATACTCGATCTCCAGTCTCAAATACCAACGGTCGTCGTCTGATGTTGACATATTTGGCTTGTCGGTCCTGAGCTGCCTTCATTTTCTTCTGAACCAGTTTCACTTTTGCCGTCATATCTCTGATCATATCAGGTCCAGTCTCCGGAACTTCAGAGATATCATCCCAATAAAGAGGGGATCTGCATTTCTTTCCGTACAACGCCTCGAATGGAGCCATCTCAATACTCGTCTTATAGTTATTGTTGTACGAAAACTCGCAAAGAGGCAATGCATCTTGCCAATTAGTGCTAAAGTCAAGCATTACCGCTCTCAGCAAATCCTCCAATGTCTGAATCGTCCGTTCTGACTGTCCGTCAGTCTGGGGGTGATATGCGGTACTCAAATGTAACTTCGTACCGAGAGCCTGCTGCAAACTTTGCCAGAAGTGCGAAGTAAACCGAGGATCACGGTCTGAAACAATCGACTTCGGCACTCCGTGCAATCTAACCACTTCTCGGACATTAATATCGGCCATCTGGTCATATCTGTATGTCATTTTGTATGGAATAAAACATGCAGATTTGGTCAATCGATCAATCACGACCTGAATCGTATCACAACCTCTGGAGGAACGTGGTAACTGTGTCACAAAATCCATGGAAATGTGATCCCATTTCCATTCAGGAATGGACAAACTCTGCAACAATCCTTCTGGTTTCTTCCTCTCAGCTTTCACATGTTGGCAATTCAGACACTTGGCTACAAATTAAGTAACATCAGATTTCATCTGTTTCCACCAATACTGTGTCTTCAAATCATTATACATTTTCCTGCTACCAGGATGAATGCTAAAACAACTGTTGTGCGCTTCTGTCAGTATTCAGTGTCTCAATTCTGAAACATTTGGCACAACAATACGATTATTTACATACAAAACACTATCACAAACCTGATATTCCGATTGATGACCAGCTCTGACCATTGCAATCGAATTCTGTACGTTCTGATCAACTTTCTGTGCCTCTTTGATTTTCAATATCAATTCTGGTTCAGCTCGAATTGCACATAATCTCAGAGGCTGACAATCTGTTTCAAAGGCTAATCCAGACAAACAGCAATCTTCTATCAAATTAGAAACACCAATCGTCGACAAGGATAAAGAACATACCTTTCGACTCAGTGCATCTGCTGCTGCATTAGATTTCCCCGGATAATACTTGATTTCACAATCAAAATCTTTCAGTAAATCCAGCCATCTTCGCTGCCTCATATTCAATTCAGACTGTGAAAACAGATATTTCAAGCTTTTGTGATCAGAATATATCTCAAATTTTTCACTGTACAAATAATGTCGCCATATCTTCAAAGCAAAGACAATGGCCGCCAACTCAAGATCATGAATTGGGTAACGAGTCTCATGTGGTTTCAGCTGTCTCGAGGCATAAGCAATAACATGCCCTCGCTGCATCAGTATACAACCCAATCCTCGATGAGATGCATCACAATAAACCACAAAATCACCTGTATCTGATGGAATCGTCAAAATCGGTGCACTGGTCAGTCTTTTCTTTAATTCAAGAAAACTGGTCTCACATTCCTAAGACCAAACAAATGGAGCATTCTTCTGAGTCAACTGTGTAATCGGTTTGGCAATACTAGAAAAATCTTTGATAAATCGACGATAATATCATGCCAAACCCATAAAACTGCGAATCTCGGGCACTGATGTCGGTCTCGGCCAAGAAATCACTACCTCAACCTTACTAGGATCAACTGATATACCGTCTTCGGACATAATATGCCCAGAAATACTACCTGTCTCAACCAGAACTCACATTTCGACAGTTTAGCATATAACTTCTCAGCCCTCAAAATTTTCAACACAATTCTAAGATGATTAGCATGCTCGATCTTATTCTTTGAATAAATCAAGATATCATCAATAAAAATGATCACAAAATCATCCAGATATCTCTGAAAGATACGGTTCATCAACCCCATAAATACAGCCGGTGCATTCGTCAAACCAAATGGCATGACAATAAATTCATAGTGTCCATACCTGGTTCTAAATGCAGTCTTCGAGATATCAGAATCCCTGACTCTCAGCTGATGGTATCCAGATCTCAGATCGATCTTGGAATATACAGATGAACCCTGCAACTGATCAAACAAATCATCAATGCGAGGCAAGGGATATTTATTCTTTACTGTTGCCTTGTTCAGTTGCCGGTAATCGATACAGAGTCTCATTGAACCGTCTTTTTTTCGAACAAACAATACTGGAGCACCCCAAGGAGACACACTCGGTCTGATATATCCCTTGGCCAGTAAATCCTCCAACTGTTCTTTCAACTCTTTCAACTCAATTGGTGCCATTCTGTACGGAGCCCTCGAAATCGGAATTGTACATGGCATCAACTCAATGCTGAAGTCTATCTCTTGAATCGGAGGCAAACCAAGAATCTCATCTGGAAAGACATCAGTAAACTCACACACCACTGGCAAATCTGCCAATGATGGACTCGATTTCAGTAAATCAACTGAATAGACAAGGAATCCTTCCGCTCCTTTCTGTAACAATCGAGTCATAGACAATACGGGTATCAAAGGAATTCTAGATCGAGAAACCTTACCATAGAACTTCCACTCATCAGCCATCTCAGGTCTGAATCTCACAATCTTGTGGAAACAATCGATTGTAGCCCTGTACTTGGTCAACATATCGATACCGATAATACAATCAAAGTCAGATATCCCAAGCACAATACGGTCTAGCTCAATCTCATGCCCATCATACTGCAGTATACACGATCTAACAAACTTCACTGATATCAAACCTGTCCCCAAAGGAGAAGAGACAGATACTACAGTAGATAGGGACTCAACAGGTAATGCATGCATCAATGCAAATCCCTCAGTTATAAATGTATGTGATGCACCAGTATCAATCAATACATAAGTAGGGTAACCAAAAATAGAACAGTTACCTGCAACGATTTCATCACGTGCATCATGTGCCTGCTTCTCAGTCAAAGCAAAAACTCTGGCCTGCTGTCTCGGAGGCTGGCTCACTGTCTGGCTTCCTCCTGGCCTCTGCTGTGACTGGGTAGACGGTGCTGGCTGGAAAGAATGGACAGCAGATGGTCGTCTCCCGGTCTGAGCCACTGATCCAGATGATTCTGCTGCCTGGGATCCCTGTGCACCTCTCTGGGGACATACTCGGGCAAAATGTCCCTGCTGTCGACATATACGACAAGAGCCAAACACTCCTTGGCACTGCTTTTCGGAATGATTCCCTCCACAAGTGCTGCAATATGGAGCTCTGACCAGTCTGTCTCGAGCCATTGGAACTGGAAGAACTGCTGCCAGACTTCTTAAACACCTTCCTCTGGCTTTTAGATAGTCTTTCTTTCCACCACTGCTGCTACCACTCTCGAATCTGGGAGGGGGTTGTTGTGGTATCGGTGCTGGGGCAACATATGAAGCTCCTCTCTGTCTCATCAGACCCGCTTCGGCTCCCTTGGCTCGGTTCAGGGCATCAGTAAAATTATTCGGTCACCCTGTGTTCACCAATGTAAAAATCTCAGGATTCAAACCATTGATAAACTGATCCGCAATAGCTTCTTCTATCTCGGCCACATGTGGAGCCAATCGCAACAAAGTAGAAAATTTAGTCAAATATTCCTCAATGTTTAGCTGGCCCTGTCTCAAGTTTGCAAACTCCGCTCCCTTATCCTTCCTGTACGACACTGGAAAGAATCTCTGATAGAATTCAGTTCTAAAGACATTCCAGGTGATAGTCATACCTCGATGTTCCAAGGCCCGCTTTGTGGTAATCCACCACTTCTTAGCCACATCATGCAACTGGTGCCATATCAGTTTCACTCTTCTCTCATCAGTATAGTCCAAGGACTCAAACAGCATCTCTATATCATCTAGCCAACTCTCGCAATCCACTTAATTCTCAGTACCCTTCAGAGTTGGTGGATGGAACGACTGAAACCTTTTCAATAATTTCTCCATAGGAGCAGCTGTAACGTCCACCGGAGGATTCGAAGTACTATCCTGTTCTGGTATTCTTCTCGGAGGCATATCTGATAATCAAAAGGGTTAGCAACCAAATACACAAATATGTTTCAGTCCTCCTCCGATCATCTTACTGCTGATTCAGAATCGGTGCTGATTTATTCTCAATAACACATGTTTTCAAATCAAGTCAGATAAACAGATAACATGCATTATAAAGCAGTAAATCATGCTAGCAATCAAAAGCAGGAAAGAACACACATTCTACCCCGCTCCCTAGCTCCTATCTCAATCTAAAGGATCTATCGCTCTGATACCACCTGTTGTGGGGATCCGGACGCTAATCAAGTTCTTAATCTTCATTAGAACAATTTAATTAATCATTATAAATAGGGTTTAAATTTTTTTTTTAAATTGCGGAACGTAATGGAATACATGCAAATATAAATATCAGTATATTAAAAGTACAAGTCTGGTACTATATACAATCATTCGAGCTAAGGTTTAATAACTACATATCAAGTCTTCCAAACCCAATATCAGATCAAAGTCCGTAGTCTCCACTCTAATCAAGATCTCTCTTCATCTCCTCGACCCTGAACCTGTCCCACCTGTTGTCATGCACACATACAAACACGACAACAGCCGGATAACTCCGGTGATAAATAAATCCCAGTATAAATCAACGAACATGCAATCATATGATAAACATAAAAGCATGGACAGATAACATCAATATGTATCAAAATCTGAAACATAATAAATATAAAACTGTCGACAATGCTCGTGACTCCACGACTCAGACTAGACTCAATCCTAGTCTAGGGATCCCGGTTTCCAGACGTTGGTATTCCTATATCGACCAACAGTAATAGAAGAAACTCCGATTCTCTCCACGTCGATATAACCAAATATCCAGTGTCTTGGCCTATCCGTCACAGACTGTGGCACTATCGCCAATACACTATCTTGTGACATCGTGCAATGTGCCCGTGGCGATCCCACCACTATCAGGCACTTCTGTCACAAGATCACTCGACTAATACATGCTTTCTATACATCCATAGAATAAGTATATCAAGTCCAAGCAATGAACATAATAATAAGAAGTATGTGATTTAGGAAAACTCAAGTATATCATACTATACTCGAGTCGATCTCCCGGTACCACATTGACTTATACCTTTCGTCTGTAGTCTTGGTCTGAAGCAATATCAGTTCTGAACTCAAGACTGTCTCTGTAAATCTGAAACGGCGTATCGAGAATCATAATATCAATGTTCTATTCTCAATTCAACACTGAACCTGATTAATCTGGATTTAAGTCAAATCAATGGCCTAACGGCACAATCTCAGTATGCCCGTCAATACCAGATCAACAGACATCAATTACAAATCATAACTCATATCCGATACAATCTGTAATTCATTCATAATCCAAATCTGTCCGATTTCAAATCAACATAGTCAGAAAATCATAGCAATTCCATAATCATTCTGTTTCTCAATCTGAGTTCTATTCTACGATGTCTAACATGTCAAGAACATCATATATGAATCATTTCAAATTCCTACAACATCATAATTTCAAAACATATCCAAACTCAATAAAACATACGTTCAGTTGTAGCCTGCGTCGATAGGAACACAGTACTGAAGTCGGATTTAAACTCGGACGGATAGATTTCTTACAAATCGAATTGAACGTAATTCTCCTCCGAAAGCTCTCGTTTCTTTATTTTTCTAACTGAGGAAACGAATTCTGATATGCATATATATATATACATATATGTAACATGCATCAAGGCAAATGGCGCATCCTACATGCAACACGTCTCGCGCATATGCGCGACCCTCCTCGGCGCATATGCGCGAGACAGTATGTCTCGGCGCGTAGCTCGCACAGCCCCTCGCGCATATGCGCGCCCTTACTCGGCACATATGCGCGAGGCCCTTGTTCATTTTGCCCAACTCTCGGGTGCCCTCGCGCATGTGCGCGGATACACGTCGCGCATATGCGCGAGGTTCTCTGGACATCTCGCGCATATGCGCGAGAGCTCATCCTCGCACATAACTCTTTTCATGCTGATTTCAAACCGTGTCCCGATTAATCCTCTCGTAATCATATGAAATTATAAATCAATATTTACAGATTACCAGGATAAAATTCTCGGGCATTACAGCTGCAGTGAACGAATGTCATAAGAAAGATGACGTGGCAACCAACTGATAGAAATGTTCAATTTGTATTTAATATTACCGTTGGAGGGAAGCCTATAAATATTAGAGAAGAGCAGGCAAAGAAGAACTCTTGAAATTTTGAATCATTACTCTAAATGACTATCGATTTATTATTTAATTACTCTGCTGAAATCCTTGCAAACATCAAATTTCACACATATTGTATACATTCATAGCTTTCAGGCTATACATCGAGCTTTAAAACACAAACTGTAATACTCGATCTTGAAGAGATCAGTTGTGTTAGATTATTTCAGTTCTATTGAGTACTGTAAAGAAGTTTGTAACTAAGAGTTTCAGTTTGACATTGTTAAGTCCAAAACTGAAGTGGGTCTGTACAACTGATTGTATCGATCAAAGTCTTTTAGTGTATATCCTATCCATGTGATAGAATGGGTGACATAGGAGTATTTGAAATCTCCGAACATTTATAAAATCGTGTGTCGTCGTATTTCAATTTATATTTTATCTATCAGTCAGTTTGTTCCCGCACACTATTTGTTAACTAATTGATATTGACTTACAAGATTCCAGAGTATCAGTTTATTACTAAACTGACTCATCAGTCGAAAAGGATTTGAAAATCGTACGTGTTTATTCAACCCCCACTTTCTAAACACTTTTCCACCTTTGACCGATCCTATCAACATTTATACACAAAGTGGTTAAATCATTTACCACTGATAATACATATAAAAATCTGAGTACATGGAGTTATTCATCTTATTTTCAAAAAAGTGAGGCCACTGTTGATGCCTTATAGCCTCTAACTCCCATGTAGCTTCTCCTATCTCATGTCTACTCCAATGCACAAAAACCAAAGGAATCGTCTTGTTCCTGAGTTGCTTCTCTTTGCGATCAATAATTTTAACTTGATGCTCAACATAACTTAGGGAACTATCTAACAACACATCCTCCGTACTCAATACATGAGATGGATCTGGGTCGTACTTTCGCAACATCGATACATGAAACACATCGTGTATCATAGAAAAACTTTGCGGCAAGTCCAAACGATAAGTCAATTCTCTCAACAATCCTATACGGACCAATATAACGTGGAGCTAACTTCCATTTACGTCCAAATCTCATAGTACTACAAAACGATGATACTTTCATGAAAACATAATCACCAACCCGGAACTATTAAGGCCGACGCCTTTATTAGCATAACTTGTTTGACGATCCTGGGCTGCTTTCATTATTTTTCTGATTAATATAACTTTATCTTTCATTTCTTGTACAAACTCTGGTTTAGACATATGTCGTTCTCCTACATCTTCCCAACAAATCGGAGATCCATACTTTTTGCCATATAAAGCTTCAAATGGTGCCATACCGATCGTTGTTTGAAAACTATTGTTGTAAGAGAATTCGACCATAGACAATGATTCTTTCCAACCACCCCTGAAATCCATTGCAACTGCTCGTAACATATCCTCTAGAGTTTGGATGGTTCTTTCTGACTGACCATCTGCTTGGGGATGATAAGCAATGCTCATGGCCATCTTTGAACCCAAAGATGAATACAAACTACACCAAAACGTCGAAGTAAAACTTCGATCACGATCTGATATTATGGTTACTGGCACGCCATGCAATCTTACTGTAGCGACCCGGACGCTAATTCATGTCTTAATCATTATTAATGTCAAATGTAACAATTAAGAAAAGTGGGACTAATTTTTTTTTCTTTTTAAATTATAAATGCGGAAACGTAACAGTAATCTATCTGATATACAAGTCAAAGTCAAAGTACAATCATATACTACATGTCTCTATCTCAACTAGGTTCAACGACTATATATCTAGTGCTGAATCCTATTCTGCTTCTGGGCCCGGATCTCCACGCTAACTAAAATCTCTCATCCTCTTCCCGATCCTGATCTTGTCCCACCTGTTGTCATGCACACATACAAACAAGACAACAGCCGGATAACTCCGGTGAGAATTACATTCCCATTATAAATCATGTATACATGCATTTAATATAAAAAGATATAACACCATGAAATAAATATTCATAACATGTATCAAAATCAGAAACATGAATCAATACAAACTCTGAATCACACTCTGTGACTCTTAGATTTTGACTCCACTCATTCTAATCTAGGGATCCCGATCTGAATAAGAATGCAACGTTCTCCCATCTACTTTACCCCAGCTAGATGGTGGTACGTTCTTAGTCCCAGACTTTGGCTGTCTATATTGAAGATCTACAATAGGAGTCGGTCTTCTCCTCAGTCTATCGATATATATCCAAAAGTCCAGTGACTTGGCGGTTCGGTCATGGCGGTTATGCTAAAGACTAGGCGGATCTGTCCAACTCTAACTCATGCTTTGCTATAGACCAATAGACTAAGCATATCAATATTAAGCATTGCAAATATCAAATGCAATAATCATTCAGTATGTGATTTTGGGAAACTCAATTCAAATCTAACTCGAGTTGTGCAATCCCGCATCAACATTAATTTATACCTTTCGTTTCGTTCTATCCATTTGGCTCGGTCGAAGTCTCGAACTCACTGCATGTTAAATCAATCTGGCAATAACAATATCGAATACACTGTATCAATGTATAACTCAATTCAAGACCTGTTCTGATCAATACTCAAATCAAACATAATCTGATCCATATCAATGATATCATGATACAATCTCAATCAATACTGAATATGATCAAAATCAATGTACTGATGTTTCGACTGCATAACAATACAGTCTCGGTAACCCCGTCAATCTCAACATCACAGATATAATACCACAACTCATAAACGATATTAATACGAATCATAATCTTCAATAATCAGAGATAACAATCGCAAATCAGTATAATCTTGATCATATCAACTCTAAAAATCATAACAATTATATAATCAGTCCGTTCTTCGATCTGACTTCAATTATATACTGATCAGTAAACCCAGAACACAATATATCAGTCAAATCATAATTCCCCAATATCATAATTTCAAACGATATCAGAATTAGATAAAACTTACGTCCTGTTATTGCTGTCATCGTTAGGAACACAGTACTGTACTCGGATGCAAATTCGGACGGCCGGATCGTTCACAATTCAAAATCTAAAATCAAAACTTACGAATTCCTCAGATTCTCAATTCTTTCTCCTTTTCTGGTTGTTGAGGAAATGAACGATTGTATGTATATATATTGCATGAAATGGTACAAGTAGCTCGTTGCATGTTCTGCACGTCTCGCGCATATGCGCGACCGTCATCGGCGCATATGCGCGAGACCTACTGGTCTCGGCGTTTTGCTTCGCAACAGCTAGCGCATATGCGCGACGCATCTCCGCGCATATGCGCCCAACTCTCTGGACTCGGCTTCTTGGACAACACCTCCTCGCGCATATGCGCGTCATGTCTCGCGCATATGCGCGAGACTTACTGTCTCGGCAATCACTCCAAGTACCTGCCTCGCGCATATGCGCGCCCCTTCTCGCGCATATACGCGAGGTGTTCTATCCCCGCGCGTGGTATCTCGCGCATATGCGCGCCTCTCTCCGCGCATATGCGTGATGTCTATTGGTTTTCAACCTTTGATCATGCTATCCCATGTCCTCTTCAATGTCATATCATCCTCAAATCATAATTCATGTTTTCTTCCGTCTTTCCCGATCTAATCCTTTCCATCTATAATCACAAAATCATTTCAGATTACGGTAATCAAATTCTCGGGCCTTAAATTTCTCCCCCCTAAGATACGATTTCGTCCTCGAAATCACAGGTAATCAATTCCGAAATCACAGGCAATCAAGTCAGATATCAAAGCAGATACCAAAGGAGGTATATACAGAAGCTAACAGAAAACTCACCTCAATAAAACAATTCTGGAATCTCTGTCTCATCTAGGATTCTGTCTTCCAAATAGCTTCTTCGATATTCTAACAAATCTATTGAACTTTCACTAGCAGAATAGTCTTCATTCGGAATTATCTTTCTTTTACTGATTCTGATTTCAATCTGGAATAATAATTCATGAAATATAATATTATAATATAACTCAAAGTAACTCTGATAAAAATCAATCTCAACATACTGGCTATACAACATCCGTATATCCCAATTAACAGCTCATAACAAATCAATATCGTGATCTGCCATTAAATCTGTCTAAGTTAAATCAATTCAATATTCAATCTCTTATATCAAATACCAACGGTTATCGTCTTACGTTGGCATATTCAATCTGTCTATTCTGAGCAGTCTTCACTTTTCTCTGAATCAGTTTCACTTCTTCAGTCATATCTCTGATCATATCAGGCCCAATCTCAGAAACCTCAGAGATATCATTCTAATATAGAAGGTAATCTGTACTTCTAATCGTACAACGCTTCAAACGGTATTATTTCAGTACTCGTTGAATAGCTATTGTTGTACGAAAATTCACGACATGACAATAAATCCTGCCAACTAGTGCTAAAATCAAGTACTATTGCCCTAAGCATATCCTCCAGTGCCTGGATAGTCCGCTCTGACTGTCCGTCAGTCTATGGATGATATGTGGTACTCAGGTATAACCTCATACCTAGAGCCTGCTGCAACTTTGCTCCAAAGTGCGAAGCAACTGAAGATCACAGTCTGAAACACTCGACTTCGGCACTCTATACAATCTAACTACTTATCTGACATAAATCTATGTCATCTGGTCATATCTATACATCATCTTGTACAATTAAAACATGTGGATTCGGTCAATCTGTAGAGATTCAGGTTAACGTTGATATGTCCTTCCCGACCGTTAAAAAAATCGTATATATTAACGGAAGAGTGTGCCAAGCAAGATAGAGTTCTTTTAAGCTCAATTTGAATCATTACAGCTTGGTTGCATACTTGAAAAGATCTCCGAGCACTCCTAAAAAGTTTACATACTTCTTCTCTCAAATCAGCACGCTTTCAACAGAAAATCATTTGATCATTTTAGGATCATTTTCGTGCTACTCACACCACACCGTTCCTTCTCATCAATAACCTGTTGGTTATTAGATCAAGTCTTGTTATCTGGTGAACTGAGTGTTCTTAATATCCAGAAGTGTAAAGTGATCACTAAGAGTTCCAATACAAGCAGTGTGATAAGTCCTGATTGGAGTGGGCTGTTGCAAATAGGTTGTAAAGCCAAAGTCTTTTAGTGGAATCCTTCCTGGAAAAAGAAGAAGGGGTGGCGTAGCAGTATTCAATATCCGGACATCTATAAAAATCTTGTGTTATTTACTTATCGCAAGCTCTTACATTTTTAACCGCAATTTGTTAAGTCTGCGAAAAGTGTTTGAACCGTCATTGGAAATTGTGAACCGTTTTCCGCACTCACCAGTGGTTCAACTTTCCAACCGTTTGAGAAATAATTTTCAACCGCCTAAAAACATTTGAAAAACTAATTTTAATAAAGAAAATTTGAAAGATTTCATTCAAACCCCCCCCCCCCCCCCTAAACTTTTTCCCGATCACAACATTTAGAAAATTTAGCATGTAATTGTGCTGCTCTGAGTGTTTTGAAGACTAGTCTCAAATGTTCTCGATGCTCCTTCTTTATTTTTGAATAAATCAAAATGTCATCGATAAAGACAATAACAAATTTGTCTAAAAATTCTCGAAAAATGAGGTTCATCAAATCCATGAAAACCGCTAGAGCATTGATCAATCTGAAAGGCATCACTAAAAATTCATACTGCCCATAACATGTATGAAATGCAGTTTTAGGAAATTCTTCCTCTCTAACTCTAAGCTGATGATATCCAGAAGGAAGATCAATTTTAGAATACACGGATGTACCTTGCAACTGATCAAACAAGTCATCGATATGCGGTAGAGGATATTTATTCTTCACTGTAGCTTTATTCTATTACTGGAAATCAATACATGTAGAACCCGTAACTTAGACTACGTATAAACCATGCATAATTCTAGTATTTAAATTAAAATGATTTTTTTGTTGCATGAGTATTTAAAGTGCCTTTCTTTAAAGTTAATTATTTCATTTCAGTAGTTTTAATTTTATTCTTTCAGTTATTTCAGAGAGGCCGGACTGGAGTTGGAGTTTAGAGATAAAATTTAAGATTTAGAAATCATTTCCAGAATTTATTTTAGCTAGCAAGTAAGTTAATTTAAGTTAATAAAGAAGTTTAAGGAATTATTTAAGTTACTTGAGGTGAGTAGAAAATAAATTCATTTAAATTCCATAATTAAGGGGTTAGTTCGCTAAATTAATTAGGGATAGGTAAGGCTCTTAAGGTATTAAAATTTATCAACTAAACAATATTTCCTTCCATTTATTAGATGAATTTTCGGCCCCTTAGATGACTAAGCATTACCTTGCCAACTCAACACCTTTGACCCTTTCTTTGTATTTAATTAGTAGGATAATTCTTTGATTTTTGGAGCACCATTTAATTAATAATCAACCTTATCCTAGCCTTGTTGTGCATGGTAGAATCGGCCACACCTCCTCCTCTATCCCTCCAACCAATATTTGATAGCAACAAAAAATTCAAATTTCAAAATGAGGGAGACTTGGTCTTGATTTGTCCCTTATATTTTGCACCCATCTCCCTCACTCCCCTAACCATTTCCCCATCTCCCTAATCTCGAAAATCAGAGCCATTTCAGAGTAGAAAACCGTGGGTTGCATAGCTAGACACAAGAGGAAAAATTCAGTAGCAAGCAAGGTAGGAAAGGAAGCGCTCCACCTCCTCCGCGCCGGATCGTCTCGTTCTTTCGTTTTCTTTCAAAACGAAACCATGCATGCATATATTCTTCCTTGACTCTTCAATCAAGTCCTAATACCATTTATTTTCATTACATGGTCATGTTTTGTTAAGCAAAAACCGAAATACATCAAGAAAGTTTCAGAAAATAAGAATGCAGAATTTTCGATTTCCATGATGCTCTTCACGGGTTCTCTTGTTTTGATGTTTCAGTTGGATGGCTCGACTCCAGGATCACTAGGATTAATTTAGACACATACTAGGGTGTGTCAAGACCATGTTGGTCCACTCAAACAAGCCCCATGCATGATAGAATTCGAATTTGACAGCAACTCTTCAATCTTGGCCCTTTTAGTTTTCGAAAAATATGTTGTGTGCTATCAAGGGGATGGATCTGATCTGGGCTGCCACAAGGCATATAGCCATGGTTAGATCACTTCCCTAGCATGTCTAAGACGTGACTAAGTCACCCTTTTGGTTGCTCGGTCCATGGTGCATCGGTTTTTAAATCAAACGCAAGAACAGCCCCTTTCCCCATTTCGGCCCTTCCTTGGTACAGCAGATGAGTTTCGGTTTTGGGTGGTTTGGTGTGGATCTTGGTTGGACTATGGCCCTTGGCCACTGTTCATACCATACCCATAGATGTCTAGGTTGTGCCATGGTCAATCAAATTGCCACTGGAACGACACGATACAGCAAGCAGAGCTAAACACCACACGCGCATGCAAAGGTGCTCTCGGGTAAATTTTTTCGATTGTTGCTGGAATATTCCGAATTGTGGCTGGTTTAAAGCCCTTAGCCATGGTTCGAATCATTCCTTGGGACGTTGGTAAGAGGTTCTGGTTGGGGGTTCAAGCCCCAATGGCCATTAGCCTCGCAAACGACGCAAGCAAACCAAGCACAGCTGCTGTATTTTTGGACAGCAACATGCTGTGACGGTTCAGTGGCTCGTTCGAGTTCTCGGTCGGCTTTTAGCCTATGGCCTTAGACTGGACAGTGCCTCAGTGAGTTAGGAAGGTCATGTTTTTGACCGTTTGTCATTCGGATCATTTTTGAGGTCGTACGAGAATTTACGGTGCGATGTGCCAAATTGACTCTCGAAAGAGCGTTTCTTGTTTTGGCCTCCATTCACCTAGATTTCGGCCCTCACCATTTTAGGAGCATTATTTTATCATTTTAGGCGTATTTTAATCATGACTACATGACGGTTCAGTGTTGGTTCGGGTTGGTTCGGAGTCATGATTAAATACGAAGTCGGTAGGCGTAATTGTCACATTTTAGAATGTTATTGCATAGTTTGGTCCCATAAATCTATTGCATATTTTTCATGACATTTTTAGGTTGCAGCGAGCCTGGGAGCGATCCAATCCAAGCAGTAAATTGTTACAGGATATTTAATTGTGCCATTTAATTATATTACGTGCATAAATATATAAAATGTTCATTTTTGAGATTATGCGATATTGCTTGTGGCCATTTCACTATCATGGGATTATAGATAAATCCTGTCGCCAGTTACCGATCAGTTGAGTTTGTTTTACCCAGTATACTATGGCTACAGTCTGATCAGACCTTTACTATTTTATCCGGTCGCCAGTTACCAGTCATGGGAGCATTTTATTATCCGGTCGCCAGTTACCGGTCATGGGAGCATTTTATTATCCGGTCGCCAGTTACCGGTCAGTTTCAGTGCAGGGGCCACTTGCGTATACCATAATCTCACCAGGAAAATTATTACAGGCTATTTCAGTACAAGGCTCCAAGGAGCAAACATTTTTACCATGATATTTTCAGTTCAGTTATGCACGTATTATAATTAATCATGACACGACCCTTTTACGATATGCCTCATGACACGACATTTTTATTCCATGAAATTTTACTATAGTATTTACTCGTTATTTACGATATATGCATGTTGAGTCTTTAGCTCACTAGACTTGATTGTTGTAGGTTCTGATGATGCCGGGGCCGAGGGCGGGGACCAGTGAGCAGGCTCGAGTCGGCAGTAGTAGGACCCGAGGACCTCAGTTCATCATTTATTTTTAATTGATGGCTCAAACGTTTTAATTATTGTTGGAAAAACTTTTTACTGTTATTTCAAAAATGTTAATTCTTCCGCTGCCACATTGAACATCAAACTTTATTTATAAGTTCATTTATGAAGGAGGCAATTTTAATTATTTAAAAAGAGAAATTTTAAATTTTCCGCAAATTTCCAAGTAAGGATTTTAGGCCCTTTACAGATGGTATCAGAGCGGTGGTTCTGTATAGGGTTGTACTACTACTGACCACGAGAAGCTCACGAAGTCACGTCTTCGGTCTGTAAGTTTATATTTACTCATTTTCTTTAAAGCATGAATTATTTTCTTAACGGCATGATTTCATGAAGCATTTTATGTCCAGATTCATTTTATTTGTTCAGTATTTAAATTTAAATAAATTATGGAATTATGCATTGTTAGTTACGTATGGGTTATGTATGGAACAGTATGCCCCCTAGACGCACCCTTGAGCGCCCTACTGAGGATGAGCCTTGCCGAGAGGGCAGAGAGGAGCCGAGGCAGGAGAGAGACTTACCACCTCCACCTCCACCGGACATGAATGCCCAGATGTTAGCTGGGATGACTCAGTTCTTCACACAGTTTGCGGGGAAAAATGCTGTGGCGACCAGGCCGAGAGGGCCTGAGGCTGTCTACGAAAGATTCATGAAGATGCGTCCGAAAGAGTTTTCTGGGACGTCTGACCCCATGATTGCCGAGGGCTGGATCAAGTCCCTCGAGGTTATCTTTGAGTTCATGGAGCTTGGAGATGCAGACAGAGTCCGATGTGCCACATACTTATTCGGAGGAGATGCCCGCTTATGGTGGGAAGGAGCATCGGTAGCCCTGAACATGGCTACGCTGAGTTGGGTACGCTTCACGGAGGTGTTCTACTCCAAATACTTTGCTGAGGAAGTGCGCACCAGGTTGACCACTGAGTTTATGAGCTTGAGGCAAGGAGATATGACTGTTACGGAGTTCATCCGTAAGTTCGAGAGGGGTTGTCATTTTGTACCCCTGATCGCAAACGATGCTAGAGCCAAGATGATGCATTTTCCGGTGGGTCTACGGCCGATCTTGCGCCGTGATGTTAGGGTGTCTGACCCTACTTCTTATGAGGTCGCTGTCTACAAAGCCCTAGCCGCACAGCAGGATCAGCGTGATATCGAGAGAGATCGCTTGGGAAAGCGACCAGCCCAGGTACCGCACCGCCCTCCTCCTAAGCAGCATCAGCAGCAGAACAAGAGGCCTTTTCACGGGCTGCGTAGAAACAGAGGCCAGCAGCAGCGGGGACGCCCAGCCCCGAGGGCTCCTGAGCGCCTATTCTGTCCTAAGTGTTCACGTCGCCATCCTGGAGCATGTTGGTACGGCTCAGGAAAGTGTTATAGGTGTGGTAGTCCAGACCACTTATGTCTGCATTGCCCTCAAAGGAACCTGCCTACCGAGGGCAGAGTGTTTGCTCTCCATGCGACGGAGACGAACCCCGATACTATGCTGATGACAGGTACCTTAAGCTTTGAGTCTGCATTTGGAACTTAATGTTTTGGGTTAATATTTTGAACATAGAATTGCGTTAGGATTGCATGCTCTACTTTGTAATATCTTGGAAATTTAAGTTAGAAGAACTTCAACCTTTGCATGTCTATAAGTTTAGTCTTTGTAACTATTGGGTTCAACTTAGAGTTCCGATCTTTCAGGGAGAATATTTATATCCGGTTTCGCTACGAAGGCCTTGATAGATTCAGGGGCCACTCACTCATTCATTTCAGAGGTCTTTGCTAATTTCCTCAAAGTTAAGACCATTGGGCTAGATATAGCCTATTACGTAGTACTGCCGTCTGGCGAGGAGATGGCAGCCACCAGTGTGATCCGAGACATAGATCTTGAGCTCCATGGCAACCTTGTTTATGCGGATCTGATCGTACTGCCGATGCCAGAGTTTGACATTATACTAGGGATGGATTGGCTACTGCGGAACAGAGTTTTGATTGACTTCCAGCAGAGATCTGTTCTAGTCCGACCGCCTGGAATGACGCAGTTCTTATTTGAGTCAGACAGGTACTTTCCTCTATATGTTCAGGCTAGGAAGCTCATGTATAGAGGGTGTCAGGCGTTTCTAGCAACCTTTGTATCTGTCCCCGAGGCACCCAGTCAGTCAGCCTCAGATGTTCCGATTGTTAGAGACTTCTTAGACGTTTTTCCTGAGGACGTCTCTGGTATGCCACATGAGAGAGAGGTGGATTTTTCCATAGAGCTTATGCCAGGTACGGCTCCGATTTCAAAAGCACCGTACCGAATTGCACCAACAGAGATGGCAGAGCTTAAGAAGCAGATTCAGGAACTTCTTGACAAGGAGTTCATTTGCCCTAGTTTCTCACCTTGGGGCGCGCCAGTCTTGTTTGTTAAGAAGAAAGATGGCACGATGAGGCTTTGTATTGACTATCGGGAGTTGAACAGGGTTACAGTGAAGAATAAATACCCACTTCCGAGGATTGAGGATCTTTTTGACTAGTTGCAGGGAGCTTCGATTTTCTCTAAGATAGATCTGCGTTCCGGTTATCACCAGCTGAAGGTGAGAGATGCTGATGTTTCAAAGACAGCTTTCAGGACTCGTTATGGTCACTACGAGTTTCTTGTGATGCCGTTCGGTTTGACGAATGCGCCAACGATCTTCATGGATCTCAAGAATCGCGTATTTCAGCCATACCTCGACCAGTTTGTAATAGTATTCATAGATGACATTCTCGTCTACTCCAAGAATCGGGAGGATCACAGCAGGCATCTGACCACAGTGTTGCAGACATTGCAAAAGCACAAATTATTCGCAAAGTTCAGTAAATGCGAATTCTGGTTAGAGAAGGTGGCGTTCTTAGGCCACATTGTATCCAGCAGTGGTATTGAGGTAGACCCAGCGAAAGTTGGAGCAGTCAGAGATTGGGTTGTGCCGCAAAATGCATCAGAGATCCGCAGTTTTCTTGGCTTAGCAGGATATTATCGGAAGTTCATTAAGGGATTCTCTTCGATTGCAGTTCCACTCACAGCACTGACCAAGAAGAATGTGAAATTTGTTTGGAGCGAGGAGTGTCAGAAGAGCTTCGATACATTTAAGCAAGCTCTTATCTCAGCACCAGTTTTGACCGTGCCGTCAGGGTCCGGTGAATTTGTTCTGTATACCGATGCTTCGAAGCTCGGTCTTGGCGCAGTATTGATGCAGCATGGGAAGGTGATAGCTTATGCTTCTAGACAGTTGAAGACTCATGAGAAGAACTACCCTACCCATGATCTAGAGTTGGCCGCATTAGAAGATTTGGAGGCATTATCTGTATGGAGAGAAGTGCCAGGTCTTAACCGACCACTAGAGCCTCAAGTATTTCTTTACGCAGAAGGAGCTGAACATGCGTCAGAGGCGTTGGTTGGAGCTTGTGAAGGATTATGACTGTGACATTAGCGCTAATGTAGTTGCGGATGCATTGAGCAGAAAAGTCGCAGTGATGGCTCATTTGACAGTGTCGAGACCTCTTCAGATTGAGATGCAGAGGTTTGATCTTGAGACTTATCCTCAAGGTAGAGTTCCCCGTCTATCTACCTCGACCATTTAGTCTTCTCTTCTGGACCGTATTCGCAGTGGTCAGTCATCAGATGAGCAGTTAGCAAAGTGGAAGCAGAGGGATGAGGCCAAGGGCAGTGTCTAGTATTCAGTCAGTGATGGTATTGTGAGATACCGAGACAGGATATGGGTTCCTAGCAGTGATTCTATCCGAGCAGATATCTTATCAGAAGCCCATATGTCGCCGTACTCTATTCATCCAGGGAGTACGAAGATGTACAAGGATCTGCAGCTATTGTATTGGTGGCCAGGGATGAAGAAGGATATTAGGCGATTTGTGTCCGAGTGTCTGACTTGCCAATTAGTGAAAACGGAGCATCAGAGACCAGCATGTTTGCTCAAGCCTCTCCCTATAACCGAGGGGAAGTGGGAGAATGTTACCATGGACTTTGTGACCGGATTGCCGAGGTCAGCCAGAGGATCGAATGCTATCTGGGTGAGTGTAGATCGTCTTACCAAGTCAGCGCACTTCTTGCCTATTAAGACGACTTTCACCATGGTTCAGTATGCAGAGCTGTATATCCGATAGATAGTCCGACTCCATGGTATTCCAGTTTCTATCGTATCTGACAGAGATCCTAGATTCACTTCCTCATTTTGGAATAGTTTGCATTCGACTATGGGTACGAAGTTGCTGTTTAGCACAGCTTTCCATCCGCAGACAGATGGGCAGTCAAATCGAGTCATTCAGATTTTAGAGGATCTTCTCCGTGCTTGCGTCATTGATTTCTCAGGAAGTTGGGAGTCGAACTTGCCATTGGTTGAGTTCACCTACAACAACAGATTCCAGTCTTCCATTGGTATGGCTTCGTATGAAGCACTATATGGCCGCAAGTGTAGATCTCCTGTTCATTGGGATGAAGTAGGAGAGAGAGCAGAGTTGGGTCCAGTTATTATTCAGCAGACTGTCGATGTAGCAGCCCGGATCCGTGATAGAAGGAGGACTGCTCTGAGTCGACAGAAGAGTTATGCCGATCAGCGGAGGAGAGATTTAGAGTTTGCTGTCGGCGACCATGTCTTTGTGAAGGTGGCACCTATGAAGGGTGTCATGAGATTTGGCAAGAAAGGAAAGCTCAGTCCGAGACTCATTGGACCATTTGAGATCCTCGACAGAGTTGGGACGCTAGCTTATCGTGTGGCTCTTCCGCCGAATCTGGCCGGAGTACACAATGTCTTTCACGTCTCTATGCTAAGGAAGTACATGGCGAATCCTTCGCATGTCTTGAACTTCGAGCCGTTGCAGCTTACTCCGAACTTATATTATGAGGAGAGATCAGTGCAGATCCTATACAGGCAGGAGAAGAAGCTTCGGAACAAGCTGGTTAAGCGAGTCAAAGTCAGATGGCTCAACCATTCAGAGGAGGAAGCTACATGGGAGTCTGAGTTGGAGATGAGAGATTGTTACCCCGAGTTATTCGGTGAGTTTTAATTTCGAGGACGAAATTTCTTTTAAGGGGGGAAGGATTGTAGAACCCGTAACTTAGACAACGTATAAACTATGCATAATTCTAGTATTTAAATTAAAATGATTTTTTTGTTGCATGAGTATTTAAAGTACCTTTCTTTAAAGTTAATTATTTCATTTCAGTAGTTTTAATTTTATTCTTTCAATTATTTCAGTGAGTCTGGACTGGAGTTGGAGTTTAGAGATAAAATTTAAGATTTATAAATCATTTCCAGAATTTATTTTAGCTAGCAAGTAAGTTAATTTAAGTTAATAAAGAAGTTTAAGGAATTATTTAAGTTACTTGAGGTGAGTAGAAAATAAATTCATTTAAGTTCCATAATTAAGGGGTTAGTTCACTAAATTAATTAGGGATAGGTAAGGCTCTTAAGGTATTAAAATTTATCAACTTAACAATATTTCCTTCCATTTATTAGATGAATTTTCGGCCCCTTAGATGACTAAGCATTACCTTGCCAACTCAACACCTTTGACCCTTTCTTTGTATTTAATTAGTAGGATAATTCTTTGATTTTTGGAGCACCATTTAATTAATAATCAACCTTATCCTAGCCTTGTTGTGCATGGTAGAATCGGCCACACCTCATCCTTAATCCCTCCAACCAATATTTGATAGCAACAAAAAATTCAAATTTCAAAATGAGGGAGACTTGGTCTTGATTTGTCCCTTATATTTTGCACCCATCTCCCTCACTCCCCTAACCATTTCCCCATCTCCCTAATCTCGAAAATCAGAGCCATTTCAGAGTAGAAAACCGTGGGTTGCATAGCTAGACACAAGAGGAAAAATTCAGTAGCAAGCAAGGTAGGAAAGGAAGCGCTCCACTTCCTCCGCGCCGGATCGTCTCGTTCTTTCGTTTTCTTTCAAAACGAAACCAGGCATGCATATATTCTTCCTTAACTCTTCAATCAAGTCCTAATACCATTTATTTTTTTTACATGATCATGTTTTATTAAGCAAAAACTGAAATACATCAAGAATTTTTCAGAAAATAAGAATGTAGAATTTTCGATTTCCATGATGCTCTTCACGGGTTCTCTTGTTTTGATGTTTCAGGTGGATGGCTCGACTCCAGGCTCACTAGGCTACATCTAGACACATACTAGGGTGTGTCAAGACCATGTTGGTCCACTCAAACAAGCCCCATGCATGATAGAATTCGAATTTGACAGCAACTCTTCAATCTTGGCCCTTTTAGTTTTCGAAAAATCTGTTGTGTGCTGTCAAGGGGATGGATCTGATCTGGGCTGCCACAAGGCATATAGCCATGGTTAGATCACTTCCCTAGCATGTCTTAGACGTGACTAAGTCGCCCTTTTTGTCGCTCGGTCCATGGTGCATCGGTTTTTAAATCAAACGCAAGAACAGCCCCTTTCCCCATTTCGGACCTTCCTTGGTACAGCATATGAGTTTCGGTTTTGGGTGGTTTGGTGTGGATCTTTGTTGGCCTATGGCTCTTAGCCACGGTTCATACCATACCCCTAGATGTCTAGTTCATGCCATGGTCAATCAAATGGCCACTGGAAACGACACGAGACAGCAAGCAAAGCTAAACACCACACGCGCATGCAAAGGTGCTCTCGGGTGAATCTTTTCGATTGTTGCTGGAATTTTCCGAATTGTGGCTGGTTTAAAGCCCTTAGCCATGGTTCGAATCATTCCTTGGGATGTTGGTAAGAGGTTCTGGTTGGTGGTTCAAGCCCCAATGGCCAATAGCCTCGCAAACGACGCAAGCAAACCAAGCACAGCTGCTGTATTTTTGGACAGCAACTTGCTGTGACGGTTCAGTGGCTCATTCGAGTTTTTGGTCGGCTTTTAGCCTATGGACTTGGACTGGACAGTGCCTCAGTGAGTTAGGAAGGTCATGTTTTTGACCGTTTGTCATTCGGATCATTTTTGAGGTCGTACGAGAATTTACGGTGCGATGTGCCAAATTGACTCTCGGAAGAGCGTTTCTTGTTTTGGCCTCCATTCATCTAGATTTCGGCCCTCACCATTTTAGGAGCATTATTTTATCATTTTAGGCGTATTTTAATCATGACTACATGACGGTTTAGTGTTGGTTCATGTTGGTTCGGAGTCATGATTAAATACGAAGTCGGCAGGCGTAATTGTCACATTTTAGAATGTTATTGCATAGTTTTGTCCCATAAATCTATTGCATATTTTTCATGACATATTTAGGTTGCAGCGAGCCTTGGAGCGATCCAATCCAAGCAGTAAATTATTACAGGATATTTAATTGTGCCATTTAATTATATTACGTGCATAAATATATAAAATGTTCATTTTTGAGATTATGCGATATTGCTTGTGGCCATTTCACTATCATTGGATTATTGCTAAATCCGGTCGCCAGTTACCGGTCCGGTCGCCAGTTACCGGTCAGTTGAGTTTGTTTCACCCAGTATACTGTGGCTACAGTCTGATCAGACGTTTACTATTTTATCCGGTCGCCAGTTACCGGTCATGGGAGCATTTTATTATCCGGTCGCCAGTTATCGATCAGTTTCAGTGCAGGGGCCACATGCGTACACCATAATCTCACCAGGAAAATTATTACAGGCTATTTCAGTACAAGGCTCCAAGGAGCAAACATTTTTACCATGATATTTTCAGTTCAGTTATGCACGTATTATAATTAATCATGAAACGACCCTTTTACGATATGCCTCATTACACGACATTTTTATTCCATGAAATTTTACTATAGTATTTACTCGTTATTTACGATATATGCATGTTGAGTCTTTAGACTCACTAGACTTGATTGTTGTAGGTTCTGATGATGCCGGGGCCGAGGGCGGGGACCAGTGAGCAGGCTCGAGTCGGCTGTAGTAGGACCCGAGAACCTCAGTTCAGCATTTATTTTTAATTGATGGCTCAAACGTTTTAATTATTGTTGGAAAAACTTTTTACTGTTATTTCAAAAATGTTAATTCTTCCGCTGCCACATTGAACATCAAACTTTATTTATAAATTCATTTATGAAGGAAGCAATTTTAATTATTTAAAAAGAGAAATTTTAAATTTTCCGCAAATTTCCAAGTAAGGATTTTAGTCCCTTACAATACACATCCTCATTGTCTTGTCTTTCTTCTTTACAAACAATACTAGCGCTCCCCAAGGTGACATACTTCGTGTAATATAACCTTTCTCCAGTAAGCTCGTAATTGTTCTTTGAGTTCTTTCAACTCTGCTAGAGCCAAACGATAAGGTGCTCTAGAAATAGGGTTTGTTCCTGACATTAACTCAATACTGAAATCTATTTCTCTTTGAGACGGAAAGCCAAGAATTTCATCAGGAAATACATCAGAAAAATCCTTTACCACGAGAATACCCGAAACATTCAACATTTTTCTTGTGTCACATTAACTGCATAAATGATTAATCCTTCATTCCATGCCGATAGCAATCTAAACATTTACATTGCTGACACTTTTGGAATGCGTGGCTGAGAATCATTACCATAAAAGTTACACGTATTTCCATAATATGGTCTAATCTGACAACTTCATGGAAACAATCAACGGTGGCTCGGTAATTCTTAAAAGTATCCATTCCCAAAACATAGTCGAAGTCAGACATAGATAATTTGATTAGATTAGTTATCATAAGGTTATCATCAAATCTAATCACACAGTTCAGAAATATCTCACGAGACATAAAATACACACCAGTAGAGGTAGACATAGACACCGTAGCCAACAACAAGGTAGTAGCTATCTCATGCTCATCGATAAATGCATCAGACATAAATGAATGAGATGTTCCCGTGTCTATCAATATACGTGCAGGATGATAAAAAATAAAGCATATACATGCAATGACCCCTCCGGGCGTCTCATGAGCCTAGTCCTGTGTCAAAGCATCCACCCTAGCCTGCTGAGGTCTTGGAAAGTACTGGTGAGCATATCCTCTTGACTGTTGGTTGCTAGGATGTGGAGTAGATGGTCTAGGCACCGGGGCTCATGGAAACTGGCTAAACTGTGAGGTCTAATATTGTTTTCTTCCCACATTTTGACAAACTCTCACATAATGTCCCTTTAATCCACATGTATTGCAGTCTCCCTAAACTCTTGTGCATTGGGTAGTAAGATGCCTACCTCCACATCTCCCACAAGAATCTCGAACATAACCACTAGATCTTCCTCCACGAGAACTATTGTAAGACTTCTTCTTAAACTGCTTTCCCTTAGCCTTGTGTTTTTGCTGCTTCGGTGGCTGGATTGACTGTGGAGGCTGATAAGGAGGTATGCCCACTGGCATCTGAGTTCTACTACTGGACCCTCGGGAAGTAAAAAATGGAACCTGTTGTGATCCTCCCCAAAGAAAACTAGCCTCAAATTCTTTTCTTATTCTACCGCTTATGCATAAGTGGTTGGTGCTCCACTCATAACCAACGTATGTATCATCTGATTCAGTCGTTACGCAACAGCTTGGATCGATCACTATTAGAAACATGAGGTACGTAAGCTAGAAGAGCAAAAAATTGAGTCATACTCTCCCATTGACATATTTCTCTGAACCAACTTATTGAACTCGGCTTACTTAGAAGAATAATAAGATGGAGGTGAGTATTCTTGAATAAAATGAGTACGGAATACCTCTCAAGAAATAATCTGACTAGATTCTTGGATTGCTTCCTCCGTGGCTTCCCACCACAGTTGTGCTCGATCCTTTAGTTGGTAAACATCTAACTTGAGTCTCAGCTCTGGAGTGTACTCCAGCAATTTAAATAAATAGTTCATGCTCTTCAGCCATGTTGTTTCCTTTTCACCACCTTCATTTTCAAAGAATTTTGGAGGACATATATCTTGGAATTTAGCAAATATTAACTCCATTTCTCTAATTCTGTGGGTCAACTACTGAACTTCATGATCCACTTCCACATTCCTTGACGCATGCCTTTCTGCACAAATTGGTTGGTCCTGCTCCACCTCTACCTCTATATTCATGTTTTGATCTGCCCTTCTTCTAGGGTGGCCATGTCTACCTCTACCAATACCCTCAGTTATTCCTACGTTCTGAGCTCCAAACTCTTGGTCCTTTCCCCTTTCTGTCTATTTCACTAGGTGTCATTCTACAAGACTCAAGGATTACACCACATGCCAAAAAATAATAATAAGTACTAAAAGTTTTTAAGGAAAGTGAAAACTTACTTCACTACTAGTTCTAACTCAGCTAAGTTAAATAACCATAGCAACCAAATCAAATAAGAGCAAGTAGTAAATCAAATATGCAATCATTTCATTTGTGTCTAAACTCAAGTGTCCAAGACTATAATTCGAGCATATCTCATTTACGCTCTGATACCAACTTTGAGGGCCCTCACAGGTGAAAAGTCGTTCCCGAGCACTAGGGTGGTGAAATCTCGCGCCCGAGCGTGCCGCCTTGCGGAAAATTTGATCTTTACCTAATTTAGAGTACTAAATTATTTAGGAACTAATTCTTAGATATCTTTTTTATTTGTAAATAATATGTACACGAATTTTGATCATTGTAAACAATTAACTTGAGTTTATACAATATTTTGAGTTTTTCTCTCAAACTTTTCAAGTCTTTGCGTTGTCAATCGAAAAGCAAACTTATTAAAGATTTAATCTTTGTGGCGTTCGTCAATTGTTTTCACACAGATTTCAAAGACAAGTTCTTTGAAGGTTCGTCTGAATTTTGATTGTTTCATACTGTAATATTTGTTGCTAAGTTCTTCATAATTTAGAGGTGAATATTACAAATCGTTGCTTGTTACAAAAGATCGGGACAACACAACCTTCTTTGTTTCATCGATTCGAGGGCGTGACTCCGTTTTTGAGTATGTTTTCTTTTCGTGATCGAAGAATCACATCATCGTCAAAAATGAAGTAATCAAACTCCTTGATCCAGGTATGATCTTTTCTATATCCGATAGCAAGTGAGTAATTCCTTTATATGTTGTTTCTAAGAAATGGAAAATGTGACGAACCGTATCTTAGAATACTAATACTTTAATATTTACGAAAATATTTAAAATTTTCTTATTAAATAATTTAATAAAGGTATAGCTCTTAAAATAAATTAACGGTTACCACTCATACTATAATAATATTAATATTAAAACTTCATCATTTAAAATAAATCACCAACATCCAATTAATCCAAAAATCCCAAAAAAAACTAATTTAATTTAAAAATAGTCTAACAAAATTATATTAATTTGCTTATCACCAATCCTAATAAATCAAAAGTCAGAGTAAATAGTTTAAAAACGTGCGTAATAAAATAACTTAAACAACAAGGTCCTCGGATTCGCACCGCCACTAGCCCGAGCCTGCTCACTGGTTACCACCTCCTGTCTCCTCAACTACATCATCTACATCGATCAAGTCTAATGACTCAGCATGCATAAACCGTGAATTACGAATAATACGTAATAAAATCCATGCAATTTAAACTTAACTTATACACAAAATATTATAAGAATAAATATGTAAAACGCGACTTTATTGCATAAACAACTTCATAAAAATCATAAAATCATATTTTTCATACTTTTTGTGCATAATCATAGACGTAAGTAATTTTTCGTAGAGTTCTGTTCAATGCAAGTGGCCTCTACACAAAATCGTTTGATCAAACTAAACCACAGTACTGGGCCGACAGGGATTACCACAGCCCTTGGACTGCATGTCCGCTCCCTAACATATCATAATCCTCCGAAGCGGTTGGAGAGATCCCCGGAAACGTTCTCCGCTTCCAAACCCGTAACATAATTTGGCCACATACAAACCAGCATAGCTCAAAAATAATTAGTTTGCACGAGACACATATTTTCAAACATCAAGTTCGTTGTTGGAATACCTTGGACATGCTGTCGTAACCTCAAATTTTAAATAGCTAAACTTAGCACAAAATCCGAAACGTAAACATGAGACTACAGAATTAATTAAAATAGCCTATTACTTACCGAACGACTCGGGACTCGAACCATACTTAGTCCACATCCCAACCTACTGTCCAAGCCCTAAATACAGCCCCCAGGTACGACCAAGGCCCAAAATAAACGTGACAACAGCTCCTTGAAGAGAAAAGCCCAAGGAACGCAATATAACGTCTATGTGCTTCTCATGACTCCACGCATAAACCAACGCTGACCAGACCCAAACCAGGTTCTAGACTCGAACCTCAGACACCCCTTAAGCCCTTGGTTGAGCCCTCTCTAGCACAGACCAGCAGCCCAGCCCCTAAAGAAGCCAAAGCCGTGACAACCCTGCACTTGAAGCCCTCCTTGCGCAGCTACGATCATCCGGTTCTAGCCATATTCCGTAGCCAACCTGACCAAGAACCACCACACCAAGACTCATCCTAGGTCCTTTAGAGACTGCCTAAACCACTGCCCCAGGCCGTGGACTGACCCAATGAAACGACCTCGATATTTTTTTTCATAAATCATACATTCTAAATACTAAACTAAATAAAATAATTTAACAATTTAAATCTCAAGTGCATGAAATAAAATCCTAAATCATCGGCTAACCAAAATTCCTAAATCGACCTTCGAAAAGATCGGCTAGCAATAAAGCATAAAAATATCTCTAATAAAAATCCTTGACAAAATCTTTAAATCATAAATCTATCTAGCTAGTGCGGAAAGATAAAGGCCCTCGGGTGTGTACTGCTGCACTCGATTAACTCAATCGTCACCGCCTCCAAAATCATCAAATCCTGCATCATACAAAACTAGTGAGTCTAAAGACTCAACACGTCCTAAACATGGATAACAAATAATACATATACATCCACATGCATTTAAAAATCATATTTTTATTTAAAATAATCTTTTGGACATAAATAAACCATAAAAATCATTTAAGCATAATTAAATCATAAATAGTAATATCATTTTAATATAACTTTAATCATCAACATAAATCATATATCATAAAAATCATTTTTTTATCATAATCTTTAAATCATATACCATTTTGGGTGAAGTTTGATCATTGAAAGTGACTAGCTTTTATCATTTGGTCGACTGCAGTCTTAGCTCCACATGGCCCATGGGGGTGTGCACTAGGATCCACCATGAAAATACGATCATCGGGGTTCCCTCGGGGGCCTTTTCCCGTAGATGGGTTCCCTCTGTGGCCTTTTCCCCTCACGTTATCCCCACAAAATCATATATCATAGATCATATCTTTTGTCACAATCAATTCACATCCTTCAAAATATTTTTCCTTTTCTTTAAAAAATCATAAAATAAGACAGCTTTCTAAAAATAGCATTTTAGACAGTATAAATTGCACAGCTTCATCATAAATCATAAAAATACATATTATCATCAAAATCACCATAATAAATCATAAAATATCATTTTACAAGCATTATGATCCTTCGGGACGCTGCCAAGCGTTTTCGTATTTTCCTAAGTGTAAAAAGACTGTTTTGCCCTTGTACGTAAAAATTCTCGAATTTATCTTTTTCTCACATTTAATGACATGGTAATATTCTAAATAATTATTTAAGCTTACATGAATTTTATTATATTTTTATTTAGCTCAAATCGATGACTTTTAATTTAATCTTTAAATAGGACATATTAACGCGTTTTAATCCCGAATTAAACCAAACCTTATTATAAAATTTCCAAATTAAAAACTTAGACTTATAATAATTATTTAAGCTTAAACCTAATTTTTCATAATTTAATAAAGCTTAAAACTAGGCTTTTTAATTAATTCTTTAATTAGCGTTTTGCGCGGCGATAAAATCCCGGAAAATTCCAAAACTCGTTATTTTGGTCCCAAATTTTAAACATAATATTTTTAGTATTTATTCTACCCTTCCAAGTCATTAGCCACACCCTTGCAAAAGATAAAAATTGCCGAAGCTCCAGCGCACCAGCGCTAACAAAGAGAGCGCACCCGCGGTCAATGAAAACCGAATTTCAGAAAATCTGCCGAAGCTGTACCGCACCTGCGGTCCTTGTTCTACCGCACCCGCGGTCAATGAAGTTGAAAAATGAAAGATTTCCCCGAAACAGCAGCGCACCCGCGGTCTATATAGTACCGCACCCGCGGTCTTCGAAAAAGAGAGTCCGAAAAATTTGTAACTTTGTGGGCTGCGCATGAAAGTCTATGAAAATGGTGTGCTACGATTTGAGACTTGTCTGGACTATAAAAAGGCATCATTTACTTACCATCTAGGGTATTGGGGATCAAAATAAGGAGTGGAGGCTGCTGGAAATTATTGAAGACTCAAGTTCTTCTAGTTCTTGAAAGATCTTTTGCACAAATCCGGGGACGGAAACAGCACTTCAAAATCTTGTTCTAAGATCTTCTTTCTTTTATTTTTCATTTGATATGTCTTGTTTTAGAACTATGTTTTATTGTTTTGCTTGTGTTATTATGAACTAATTTTTATTTCTAGAGGAATGATGGAACAAAACTAGAAACCATGTGTTGGAACCTATGAACTAAGTCATTTAAGTTCTTCATCTTGTTCATTTGTATTATTCCAATCTTAATGCTTTCAATTTATTGGCCATAAGTTGAATGATTTATATGTTTATAATTTATCACTTGAAAAAGGAAATTATAAACAAGAAAAGGAAAAAATACATCAATGGTATTTATAGAGTTTGGGAGAGCCTATAATGCTATTGAAGCTTATAGAGAATTTAGTGCTTGATGTGTTATTTATTTGTAGATTGTTGATGGGAACATTGCAATCAAATTTTAGATAACTAATATCGACTTAGCACTCGGGAGAGGGAGTAGATAATTATAGAATTCTTGGCTAATGAATAAGAAGGATTTTTGTAACATAGCTACAAGAAGTTACACATGGTGGATAGTTGTGTGAAATCGGACCTCTAAATCTTTTATTCCATTGTTATTGTTATAGTTTGGTATTATATTTATTTAAATCCATTTTCTATTTAGTTATTATTGCAAACAAATCTTTTAATCGATTTTTCTAAATAAAATTGAGACTATTTAATTACAAGCATTAATATACATTTATATACATACTCCTCGAGTGATCGACACTTGTACTCGAAAATACATTTTATTACAACTTGACGTTGTGCACTTGCAATCAATTAAGAAAACACGCAAAAAGTTTTTGGCGCTGTTGCCGGGGAGTGTTTATTATAAATTGATATTAGTATTGTTACCAATTAGTCTTGATTTTAATTTAGAGTTGTTTCTATTGGATTACATAAACATTGATTTGTTTCTTTTCTTTGTTTGACAGCGCATGCGAAGATTGCAAAATCTTGACTTGCTTATATTTGATCCTGAGATCGAAAGAACCGCAAGAAGATTAAGAAAGGCAAGAAGAGAAGAGATTCAAGCAATGGCTGACAACAGAGATAATAAGAATGTGTTGAATCCTCCACCGGGGTTCAATATATCAAAGGGGGAAGGAAAACCTTCACTTGAGGATCTAGTTGGGACATTTGTTGCTGAATCTAGTAACAGGATGGCTAGGACTGAATCTCGTCTTGATGGCATGGAAACTCACATGGGAAATATGAGTGCCACAATGAAATCATTGGAGACACAGATTGGACAATTGGCTAATGCATTGAGAGATCAAAATAGAGGTCAATTCCCAAGTAATATTGAAGTGAATCCAAGGGAGCAATGCAAAGCTGTAACTTTGAGAAGTGGAAGAGAAATAGAGGTGCAAAGTTCCAAGGAGAGAATGGACAAGGAGAAGATAGTTGAAAAAGAGGAAACTGAGGGATCTAAAGCTGAAGTTGAAGTTGAACAACCTCCGGTATTTAAGCCAACTCTTCCATATCTGCAGAGGTTCAAAAAGAAGAAATTGGATGATCAATTTGCAAAATTTTTGGAGATTTTCAAGAAGATTCACATCAACATTCTATTTGCTGATGCTTTAGAGTAAACGCCAAACTATGCAAAGTTCATCAAAGATGTGATGTCAAAGAAGAGGAAGTTGCAAGATTTCGAGACAATGAAGTTGACCGAAGAGTGTAGCGCCATTCTCCAAAAGAAGCTACCACAAAAACTAAAAGATCCAGGGAGTTTTACTATACCTTGCATTATTGGTGGTACTCAAGTTAATAAAGCTTTATGTGATCTTGGAGCAAGTATTAATCTTATGCCATTTTCTACTTATAGGGACTTGAAGCTAGGGGAGGTAAAACCAACCACTATAACTTTGCAACTTGCAGATAGGTCACTCACCTATCCTCGTGGAATTGTTGAAGATGTTTTGGTAAAAGTTGACAAGTTTATCTTCCCTACTGATTTTGTAATACTTGATATGGAAGAAAATCAAGATGCTCCATTGATTTTTGGGCGACCCTTCTTAGCCACTGGAAAATCATTAATAGATGTACACAAAGGAGAACTCACCTTGAGAGTTGGTGGAGAAGCTGTCGTTTTTAATATATATCACGCCATGAAGGAGTCAGATGAGGTAAGCACTTGTAAAAGCATTGATGTTTTAGACTCATGTATGTCCTTTGATTGTGCAGGAACTAGGGATCCCTTGGAGAGCTGTTTTATAGGTGCTGCTGGAACTGTTGATGAAGAAAATTGGGAAGTGAAAGAGCAACGGGTGGCTCTTGAAGCACTGCAGAAAGAAAGGAGAAAAGATGCACCGCCTGAAGAGTTTAATGTAAATGAGAAAATTGAGGTAAAAGCACCTTCTCCTGAATTAAAGGAACTCCCAAGCCACCTTTGTTATGCATTTTTAGGTGAAAATTCGACATATCCGGTAATCATCTCTTCCTTTCTTACTTGTACTGAAAAAGAGAAATTGTTGAGAGTATTGAGGAAATTTAAAACTGCATTTGGTTGGTCTATTTCTGATATCAAGGGGATTAGTCCCACTATATGCATGCATAAAATTTTGATGGAGGAGTCGTATACTCCTTATGTGGATCACCCGAGGAGGCTAAATCCAGCCATGAAAGAGGTAGTAAAAAATGAAGTGTTGAAATTGTTAAATGCTGGAGTTATATATGCTATTTCTGACAGCAGTTGGGTATCTCCTGTGCAAGTAGTGCCTAAAAAGGGTGGAATGACTTTGGTAAAGAATGAAAATGAGGAACTAATATCTACTCGTACTGTGACTTGATGGCGAGTATGTATTGATTATAGGAAGTTGAACAATGCCACACGTAAAGATCATTTTCCATTACTTTTTATTGATCAAATGCTTGATAGACTTGCTGGTTATTGTCACTACTGTTTTTTAGATGGTTATTCAGGTTATAACCAGATTGCTATAGCATCGGAGGATCAAGCGAAGACAATTTTCACGTGTCCCTATGGCACGTTTGCTTTTAGGAGAATGCCGTTTGGGTTATGCAATGCACCTGTCACTTTCCAGAGGTGCATGATGGCCATTTTTGCAGATATGGTGGAGGAAATAATGGAAGTCTTCATGGACGACTTTTCGGTATTTGGTTCGTCGTTTGATCACTGTTTACATAACATTTCCCTTGTTTTGCAGAGATGTCAAGAAAAGAACTTAGTTCTTAATTGGGAAAAGTGCCATTTTATGGTCCAAGAGGGTATTGTTCTTAGACATAAAGTGTCTTCAAAGGGATTAGAGGTAGACAGAGCCAAAGTGGTTGCAATTGAAAAGCTTCCACCACCGAAGAACGTCAAAGGGATAAGGAGTTTCTTTGGACACGCCGGGTTTTATCGTAGATTTATCAAAGATTTTTCTAAGATTTCTAAACCTCTGTGTAACTTTCTTGAAAAAGAGTCGACTTTTATATTTGATGATGATTGTTTGCAGGCATTCGAGAAGATCAAATGGCATTGGTAACTGCACCGATTATGATAGTGCCGGACTGGAAGGAACCCTTTGAGCTAATGTGTGATGCAAGTGATTATGCAGTGGGTGTTGTATTAGGCCAAAGAAGGGAGAAGATGTTTAGGGCGATTTACTACGCAAGCCGCACGATGGATGTTGCACAGCAAAATTACACTACAACCGAGAAGGAGATGCTTGCAGTAGTATTTGCTTTCGACAAATTCAGACCTTATTTGATTGGCACAAAGGTAATCATTTTCACTGACCATGCAGCTATTCGCTACCTATTCGCCAAGAAGGATGCAAAACCACGCTTGATAAGGTGTATTTTGCTATTACAAGAATTTGACTTTGAGGTCAAGGATAAAAAAGGTAGTGAAAATCAGGTAGCTGATCATTTGTCAAGGCTTGAGCTGGAGGAGAAGAAAGAAGAGGGAGCTATACAAGAAACATTTCCTGATGAGCAACTCTTCAAGGTAAATTCTATACTTCCTTGGTTTGCTGATATTGCTAATTTTTTGTCTTGTGGCACCTTTCCTCTAGATTTGAGCTATCATCAGAAGAAGAAGTTCGTCCATGACATCAAGTTCTATTATTGGGATGATCCATTTGTATATAAGAGGTGTGCTGACCAAGTGATTAGGAGATGCGTGGAGGGTATCGAAGCTCAACAAATTTTGGAGAAGTGTCATTCTTCACCATATGGTGGACATTTTGGAGCATCACGAACAGCAGCTAAGGTATTGCAATCTTGTTTTTATTGGCCTAGTTTGTTTAAGGATAGTTATACCTTAGTAAAGTCATGTGATAGATGCCAGAGGTTAGGAAAAATATCTAGGCGTCATGAATTACCACTGACAAATGTTTTAGAAGTGGAACTTTTTGATATTTGGGGCATAGATTTCATGGGACCCTTTCCCCCTTCTTTTGGTAATTCTTATATTTTATTAGCTTTTGATTATGTGTCGAAATGGATGGAAGCAATCGCCACCAATACTAATGACTCTCATGTTGTAGCGAAATTTTTGCATAAGAATATCTTCACTAGGTTTGGAACACCGAGAGCCATCATAAGTGACGAAGGTACGCATTTTTGCAATAGAATTTTCAACTCACTTTTGGCTAAATACAATGTGAAGCACAAAGTGGCACTAGCATATCATCCTCAGTCGAATGGACAAGCTGAAGTATCCAACCGGGAAATTAAGCAAATACTGGAAAAGACTGTCAACACCAACCGGAGAGATTGGGCTATGAAGTTGGATGATGCGTTATGGGCTTATCGGACTGCATTCAAGACGCCTATTGGGATGTCTCCCTATAGGCTAGTGTTTGGGAAAGCATGTCATCTGCCGTTGGAGTTGGAGCATAGAGCATTTTGGGCTGTGAAGAAATTAAATTTTGATTTGAAAGCTTCTGGCGACGTTAGAAAACTACAGTTGAGCGAGATGGATGAATTCCGAAACGACGCATATGAGAATGCCAAGATCTACAAAGAGCAAACTAAGAAGTGGCATGACAAAATCATTGTCCGAAGAGAGCTCAAACCAGGACAACAAGTACTACTGTTCAACTCTCGTCTGAAGTTGTTCCCTGGTAAGCTAAAGTCGCGTTGGTTAGGGCCGTTTGTTGTGGAAACGGTGTCTCCTTATGGGGCTATCGAGTTAAAGTGCAGTGATGGGAGAACCTTCAAGGTCAATGGACAGCGGGTTAAACCGTACTATGAAACTAAAGTAAGGAATATCGACAGTGTCTAGCTGAGCGAACCAAACTGATTAGACTAGTGACAGTCGGGCTGAAGACGTTAAACCAAGCGCTTATTGGGAGGCAACCCAAATTTTTGTTTCTCATTTGCATTTTGTTTTCAGTTTTGCTTTTATTTTTTTTTTTATGATTATTTTTGGTTGTGTACTTTTAGTATAGTGTGTGCTTGTATCTTCCCAAATCTAATGAATCCCAATTGTTTTCTTTTCAGGAATAAAAATTGGAGAAGAAAAAAATTTCTCGAAGGAATACCGCACCTGCGGTATAATCTGGAACGCACCTGCAGTGTTTAAGACAAACAAATATTGAAAATTTCCCGAGAGCTAAGCGCACCCGCTCTAACAATGAGACCGCACCCGCGGTCAATGAAGAAAAATTTTCAAGAAATTCCCGAAAGTATACCGCACCCGCGGTCTTTCGCGGTGGTTGATTTTAAAATCAGAATGGGGCAACATTTACGCATAAACGAAGAACACTTCTTCAAAAATTTCTCCTGCACTTCGAAATTCCTCCACTGAAAACACAATCAATACTCAAAGTTTGTTCTTTCAAGCATAAATTTACCACTCCAAACCTACATAACTTCAATTATTTCATCCAATACCCATCTTATTCCACAAATTCAACACAAAACCTAGTGTGTGAAAAGGGGGCTCGATTATTTTCAACCAAGTATTGAATGGAGCTTTGATTTTAATCTTCAAGAAACATTTCTACACAAAGGTTTTGGGACGAGAAAGCGGAGGAAAACTATGGAAAAATTTTGAACAAAAGCATTATAAAAGAAAGGGGATTTGATCTGAGTTTCCCCCGAACAGAAATTGGATTAATGCTTACTGCTCGGCATTGGGAAGAGTTTGGCAAGCAGCCACAAGATGCTGTCATTTCGTTGGTAAGAGAATTTTATGCTAACCTTAAGGTTAAGCATGAACAATTGAAGGTTTTGGTGCGAGATAAAACGGTAGCTTTTGATGCACATACTATCAATACGCTCTATGGTATACCTCCATGTATGCATGATGAATATGAAGAATACCGGGCTGATCAAGTTGATTATAATAATATTCTTCAAACAATATGCATAGAGGGAGCGGAGTGGAGAATGAGAGAAGATGTGCATGTCAGCCTAGCCAAATCTGATCTGAAAAGAGTTGCCAAAGATTGGTATTCCTTTATTTCTGCTAGGATTAAGCCTACCGAGCATACCACCACCGTCATCAAGGAGAGGGCAATCCCTACTTTTTGCATCATGATGGGTAAGACAATTGATTTAGGTCAATTGCTTCAGAGTTCGATGCTTGATTATGCAAAAGGTAACTCTCCTAGTGGACTCCTCCACCCTTCTCTTATCACTACATTATGCCAGAATGCGGGAGTGACTTGGGCAGTGAATGAAGAATTGTTAAAGCCGAAAAATTTCATTGCGGTAGTTCAACCACATAAGGCAGTGAGAGGTGAACAAGCTGCGGCACGTCGAGCTGAAAGGAAATTCAAGAGAAGAGCTGCAGAAAGACGTGCCCAGGCTCAAGCTCAAGAACCACAACCACAACCGCAACAAGGAAATATGAGAGCTAGGTTGACCCATTTGGAAGAAGAAATGCGAAATCAACGCCAAGACATGGATGAGTTTCGGTTTAGGACCGATACATTTATGGGATATATGATGGATTTTACGTCTGTCTTGGCTCAGCAATTTCCATCAGCTTCAACCTCTGGTAATCCATTTCCACCTCCTCGACAGTGGCCACCCATATACCACCCGCCGGAGTTCCAACCACCACAAGATGACGCAGATGATGAGGATGGCGATGACCACTGACGGTCGTTGCCCGAGGTTTGTGTATTCGTCTAACTTTCATGATCATTTACATCGAGGACGATGCACATATTTAAGTTTGGGGGAGAGATATTATTTTATTTTGTGTATTTTATTTTGTGTGTTGTTAATTTTATTTAGTTTTATTTGAGTGTTTTATTTTTTCTTGTGAGTTTGTTGCTTGTGTGTTTGTAGTGCCATAGTCATGAAATTTTTTATTTGAAATGGCCAATGATGTAAAAAAAATTTGTATTGAGAAGAAAGGTCATGCATTTCATTAATGTTCATTAATCAATTTGAAAAATTTAGAGAACAATCATGAGATTTGGTAAATTTGAGACTTATAAATTCTAAACAACTCTGCGATTTTCATTTGATATTGAAATATAGTTTTGCAAACACATATATGATTGAGGCGATCTTTGATTTTATTTGGGCCTATTTATATTGTTCATAAATATTCAATTGATGCCTCTTGAGCCTATATGAGAAAAGAATTGTGTTCTTGAAATTTCTTGGAAGCCAAGCATTTTTCATGTGAATATATATGTATTTGGGTGATGCATTGAGACATCACTTTTCACGATGATTAGATTCTAATTTGTGTTAGTGAATTGAGATTTTGTCTAGAACTATCCAAACAACACTCGAGGCGAAATACGGACAAACTATGATTTAGAAATGATTTAGGTGATTTTTTTGATCGATTGAGCCTTTCAAGCTACCAAATAAAAATAACTTATCATTTGTCACCTCTTTGAGCTTATATAAATTCGAATGGCACACGTTAATATGTGTAAAAGACCCCCATTCGATATCCTTTCAAATATCCCACATTTACTACCCCGTTGAATATCTTAAACATTAATTTCTTACCTTCTCAAGGGAGTAAGAATTCAAAGGATCAAAGAAATGAAAATTCTCCTACAAAAGAAAAGAAAAATGAATGATGTTACATTGATGAAGTTGGAGAAAAATGGGAGAAAAAAGAGATGAAAAGAATAAAAAAAAATGGAGATGAAAGAAAGAAATGGAGTTTGAAAAAGAGATAAAATTCAACTTACTCCCTTATTTGAATTCCTAATCTTCATTTGTAGCCATGAGCCAAGGCCTAACATTACAAGCATCGCAAATCCTATTGACCAAGTCATAGTTGTCCAATATACTAGTGGAGAGTGTTTGGGAGGATTTAGCCTATGGACAATCGATAAACACTTCCATTGAGTATGAATCTGAACAATTTTACACACACCTCATTGCATCAAATATTTATTGGGTATTCCTTTCTTGAATGAATATGACTTTGAACCCAATCTTTACCATAAAGGACCTCATGATTTGTGTTTGTAAAAATTGAAATCGATTGAGAATGTTTTGAAACATGAGTTGAAGAAATTAGAAGTTAAGAAAATTAACCGATTGCATGATTTTATCCGGATGAAAAAGTGGTTGGATTGATTTGACTTGTGAATGCATGAAGAGTTGTTAATTTATCTCAGGCCAAGTTCTTTAAAATATTTAATGACTTGTTTGTTTGTGTTGTTTTGTTTTGCTCGGGACTTGCAAAATATTAAGTTTGGGTGAGTTTGATAAGTGCAATTTATTGTACTTTTATTACTTGTTTTAAACTTAGAATTTTGTGATTCTTGAGCAGGTTTTATGTGATTTGTTGTTGTTTTTGTTGTTTTAGTTTGGAAGCTTAAAATGAGAGTTTGGAGTAGTAAAGTGTTGAATTGGAAAGTGCAAAAGATAAAAATTGCAGAAGCTCCAGCGCACCCGCGCTAACAAAGAGAGCGCACCCGCGGTCAATGAAAATCGAATTTCAGAAAATCTACCGAAGCTGTACCGCACATGCGGTCCTTGTTCTACCAAACCCGCGGTCAATGAAGTTCGAAAATGAAAGATTTCCCCGAAACAGCAGCACACCCGCGGTCTTTATAGTACCGCACCCGCAGTCTTCGAAAAACAGAGTCCGAAAAATCTGTAACTTTGTGGGCTGCGCATGAAAGTCTATGAAAATGGTGTGCTACGATTTGAGACTTGTCTGGACTATAAAAAGGCATCATTTATTTACCATCTAGGGTATTGGGGATCAAAATAAGGAGTGGATGCTGCTGAAAATTATTGAAGACTCAAGTTCTTCTAGTTCTTGAAAGATCTTTTGCACAACTCCGGGGACGGAAACAGCACTTCAAAATCTTGTTCTAAGATCTTCTTTCTTTTATTTTTCATTTGATATGTCTTGTTTTAGAACTATGTTTTATTGTTTTGCTTGTGTTATTATAAACTAATTTTTATTTCTAGAGGAATGATGGAACAAAACTAGAAACCATGTGTTGGAACCTATGAACTAATTCATTTAAGTTCTTCATATTGTTCATTTGTATTATTGCAATCTTAATGCTTTCAATTTATTGGCCATAAGTTGAATGATTTATATGTTTATAATTTATCACTTGGAAGAGGAAATTATAAACAAAAAAAGGAAAAAATACATCAATGGTATTTATAGAGTTTGGGAGAGCCTATAATGCTATTGAAGCTTATAGAGAATTTAGTGCTTGATGTGTTATTTATTTGTAGATTGTTGATGGGAACATTGCAATCAAATTTTAGATAACTAATATCGACTTAGCACTCGGGAGAGGGAGTAGATAATTTTAGAATTCTTGGCTAATGAATAAGAAGGATTTTTATAACATAGCTACAAGAAGTTACACATGGTGGATAGTTGAGTGAAATCGGATCCATTTTCAATTTAGTTATTATTGCAAACAAATCTTTTAATCGATTTTTCTAAATAAAATCGAGACTATTTAATTACAAGCATTAATATACATTTATATACATACTCCTCGAGGGATCGACACTTGTACTCGAAAATACATTTTATTACAACTTGACGTTGTGCACTTGCAATCAATTAAGAAAACACGCAACAAGTTTTTGGCGCCGTTGCCGCGGAGTGTTTATTATAAATTTATATTAGTATTGTTACCAATTAGTCTTGATTTTAATTTAGAGCTGTTTCTATTGGATTACATTAAACATTGATTTGTTTCTTTTATTTGTTTGACAGTGCATGCGAAGATCGTAAAATCTTGACTTCCTTATCTTTGATCCTGAGATCGAAAGAACCGCAAGAAGATTAAGAAAGGCAAGAAGAGAAGAGATTCAAGCAAAGGCTGACAACAGAGATAATGAAAATCCACCCCCTGCAATACCTATCAGAGATCATTTTTGGCCGGTACTAAATGCTCATTACTCGGGCATAGCACGAGGGACTATTAATGCAAACAACTTTGAACTCAAACCCGCATTGATAAACATGGTTCAACAGAATCAGTTTGGGGGAGCCGCTACAGCAGATCCTCATCTACATCTAAGAACATTCCTTGAAATCACTGACAAAGTAAAATTAATTTTGTTTCTGATGATATAATTCGATTGCGCTTGTTTCCTTTTTCTCTTAGGGACCAAGCAAGAGGATGGCTCCAATCGCTTCCTTTGGGGAGTATAACTACATGGCAGGAATTAGCAACCAAGTTTCTTGCTAAATATTTTCCACCTGCGAAGTCTGCATAGTTGAAAATTGAGATAAGTACTTTTAGGCGGACTGACTTTGAGCAATTATATGAGGCATGGGAACGGTATAAGGAGTTGTTGAGGAGGTTTCCAAACCATGGTTTTGAAGATTGGGTACAGATTGAATTGTTTTACAATGGTTTGAATGGACAAACAAGAGGCACTGTGGATGCAGCAGCTGGTGGAACGATATTTGCAAAATAACCTGATCAAGCGTATGATTTGCTTGAACATATGACCATTAACAGTTATCAGTGGCCGTCTGAGAGGTCAGGAGTAAAGAAGCCAGCTGGGATGTATGCCATAGATCCTATTACATCACTCACAGCACAAGTTTCGACTTTAACAACTCAAATTGCAGCTATGAATAAAGCTAGTACAATTGAAAATGCATCGGTTGTTACTGAAGAACCACACATTCCTGATGAGGCTCATTATATCAACAATAGGAATTTTGGTGGCTACGGAGGATATCGAGTTAACCCTCCCCCTAACACTTATCATCCTGGTTTGAGAAATCATGAGAATTTTTCATATGCTAATTATAGGAATGTGTTGAATCCTCCATCGTGGTTCAATACATCAAAGGGGGAAGGAAAACCTTCACTTGAGGATCTAGTTGGGACATTTGTTGCTGAATCTAGTAAAAGGATGGCTAGGACTGAATCTCATCTTGATGGCATGGAAACTCACATGGGAAATATGGGTGCCACAATGAAATCATTGGAGACACAGATTGGACAATTGGCTAATGCATTGAGAGATCAAAATAGAGGTCAATTCCCAAGTAATACTGAAGTAAATCCAAAGGAGCAATGCAAAGCTGTAACTTTGAGAAGTGGAAGAGAACTAGAGGTGCAAAGTTCCAAGGAGAGAATGGACAAGGAAAAGACAGTTGAAAAAGAGGAAACTGAGGGATCTAAAGCTGAAGTTGAAGTTGAACAACCTCTGGTATTTAAGCCAACTCTTCCATATCCGCAGAGGTTCAAAAAGAAGAAATGGATGATCAATTTGCAAAATTTTTGGAGATTTTCAAAAAGATTCACATCAACATTCCATTTGCTGATGCTTTAGAGCAAATGCCAAACTATGCAAAGTTCATCAAAGATGTGATGTCAAAGAAGAGGAAGTTGCAAGATTTCGAGACAGTGAAGTTGACCGAAGAGTGTAGCGCCATTCTCCAAAAGAAGCTACCACAAAAACTAAAAGATCCAGGGAGTTTTACTATACCTTGCATTATTGGTGGTACTCAAGTTAATAAAGCTTTATGTGATCTTGGAGCAAGTATTAATCTTATGCCATTTTCTACTTATAGGGACTTGAAGCTAGGGGAGGTAAAACTAACCACTATAACTTTGCAACTTGCAGATAGGTCACTCACCTATCCTCGTGGAATTGTTGAAGATGTTTTGGTAAAAGTTGACAAGTTTATCTTCCCTGCTGATTTTGTAATACTTGATATGGAAGAAGATCAAGATGCTCCATTGATTTTTGGGCGACCCTTCTTAGCCACTGGAAAAGCATTAATAGATGTACACAAAGGAGAACTCACCTTGAGAGTTGGTGGAGAAGCTGTCGTTTTTAATATATATCACGCCATGAAGGAGTCAGATGAGGTAAGCACTTGTAAAAGCATTGATGTTTTAGACTCATGTATGTCCTTTGATTGTGCAGGAACTAGGGATCCCTTGGAGAGCTATTTGATAGGTGCTGCTGGAACTGTTGATGAAGAAAATTGGGAAGTGAAAGAGCAACGGGTGGCTCTTGAAGCACTGCAGAAAGAAAGGAGAAAAGATGCACCGCCTGAAGAGTTTAATGTAAATGAGAAAATTGAGGTAAAAGCACCTTCTCCTGAATTAAAGGAACTGCCAAGCCACCTTTGTTATGCATTTTTAGGTGAAAATTCGCCATATCCGGTAATCATCTCTTCCTTTCTTACTTGTACTGAAAAAGAGAAATTGTTGAGAGTATTGAGGAACTTTAAAACTTCATTTGGTTGGTCTATTTCTGATATCAAGGGGATTAGTCCCACTATATGCATGCATAAAATTTTGATGGAGGAGTCGTATACTCCTTATGTGGATCGCCCGAGGAGGCTAAATCCAGCCATGAAAGAGGTAGTGAAAAATGAAGTGTTGAAATTGTTAAATGCTGGAGTTATATATGCTATTTCTGACAGCAGTTGGGTATCTCCTGTGCAAGTAGTGCCTAAAAAGGGTGGAATGACTATGGTAAAGAATGAAAATGACGAACTAATATCTACTCGTACTGTGACTGGATGGCGAGTATGTATTGATTATAGGAAGTTGAACAATACCACACGTAAAGATCATTTTCCATTACCTTTTATTGATCAAATGCTTGATAGACTTGCTGGTTATTGTCACTACTGTTTTTTAGATGGTTATTCAGGTTATAACCAGATTGCTATAGCACCGGAGGATCAAGCGAAGACAATTTTCACGTGTCCCTATGGCACGTTTGCTTTTAGGAGAATGCCGTTTGGGTTATGCAATGCACCTGCCACTTTCCAGAGGTGCATGATGGCCATTTTTGCAGATATGGTGGAGGAAATAATGGAAGTCTTCATGGATGACTTTTCGGTATTTGGTTCGTCGTTTGATCACTGTTTACATAACATTTCCCTTGTTTTGCAGAGATGTCAAGAAAAGAACTTAGTTCTTAATTGGGAAAAGTGTCATTTTATGGTCCAAGAGGGTATTGTTCTTGGACATAAAGTGTCTTCAAAGGGATTAGAGGTAGACAGAGCCAAAGTGGTTGCAATTGAAAAGCTTCCACCACCGAAGAACGTCAAAGGGATAAGGAGTTTCTTTGGACACGCCGGGTTTTATCGTAGATTTATCAAAGATTTTTCTAAGATTTCTAAACCTCTGTGTAACTTTCTTGAAAAAGAGTCGACTTTTATATTTGATGATGATTGTTTGCAGGCATTCGAGAAGATCAAAATGGCATTGGTAACTGCACCGATTATGGGAGTGTCGGACTGGAAGGAACCCTTTGAGCTAATGTGTGATGCAAGTGATTATGCAGTGGGTGCTGTATTAGGCCAAAGAAGGGAGAAGATGTTTAGGGCGATTTACTACGCAAGCCGCACGATGGATGCTGCACAGCAAAATTGCACTACAACCGAGAAGGAGATGCTTGCAGTAGTATTTGCTTTCGACAAATTCAGACCTTATTTGATTGGCACAAAGGTAATCGTTTTCACTGACCATGCAGCTATTCGCTACCTATTCGCCAAGAAGGATGCAAAACCACGCTTGATAAGGTGGATTTTTCTATTACAAGAATTTGACTTTAAGGTCAAGGATAAAAAAGGCAGTGAAAATCAGGTAGCTGATCATTTTTCAAGGCTTGAGCTGGAGGAGAAGAAAGAAGAGGGAGCTATACAAGAAACATTCTCTGATGAGCTGACAAAATCATTGTCCGAAGGGAGCTCAAACCAGGACAACAAGTACTACTGTTCAACTCTCGTCTAAAGTTGTTCCCTGGTAAGCTAAAGTCGCGTTGGTCAGGGCCGTTTGTTGTGGAAACGGTGTCTCCTTATGGGGCTATCGAGTTAAAGTGCAGTGATGGGAGAACCTTCAAGGTCAATGGACAGCGGGTTAAGCCGAACTATGGGACTGAAGTAAGGAATATCGACAGTGTCAAGCTGAGCGAACCAAACTGATCAGACTAGTGACAGTCGGGCTGAAGACGTTAAACCAAGCGCTTATTAGGAGGCAACCCAAATTTTTGTTTATCTTTTGCATTTTGTTTTCGGTTTTGCTTTTATTTTTTTTTATGATTATTTTTGGTTGTGTACTTTTAGTATAGTGTGTGCTTGTATCTTCCCAAATCTAATGAATCCCAATTGTTTTCTTTTCAGGAATAAAAATTGGAGAAGAAAAAAATTTCTCGAAGGAATACCGCACCTGCGGTATAATCTGGAACGCACCTGCAGCGTTTAAGACAAACAAATATTGAAAATTTCCCGAGAGCTAAGCGCACCCGCGCTTACAATGAGACCGCACCCGCAGTCAATGAAGAAAAATTTTCAAGAAATTCCCGAAAGCACATCGCACCCGCGGTATATATTGGATCGCACCCGCGGTGTCTGAGAAAACAAATATTGAAAATTTCCCGAGAGCTAAGCGCACCCGCGCTAACAATGAGACCGCACCCGCGGTCAATGAAGAAAAATTTTCAAGAAATTCTCGAAAGTATACCGCACCTGCGGTCTTTGTTTTACCGCACCCGCGGTGGTTGATTTTAAAATCATAATGGAGCAACATTTACGCATAAACGAAGAACACTTCTTCAAAAATTTCTCCTCCACTTCGAAATTCCTCCACTAAAAACACAATAAACACTCAAAGTTTGTTCTTTCAAGCATAAATTTACCACTCCAAACCTACGTAACTTCAATTATTCCATCCAATACCCATCTTATTCCACAAATTCAACACAAAACCTAGGGTGTGAAAAGGGGGCTCGAATATTTTCAACCAAGGATTGAATGGAGCTTTGATTTTGTTCTTCAAGAAACATTTCTACACTCAAGGTTTTGGGACGAGAAAGCGGAAGAAAACTATGGAAAAATTTTGAACAAAAGCATTATAAAAGAAAGGGGATTTGATTTGATTTTCCCCCGAACTGAAATTGTATTACTGCTTACTGCTCGGCATTGGGAAGAGTTTGTCAAGCAGCCACAAGATGCTGTCATTTCGTTGGTAAGAGAATTTTATGCTAACCTTAAGGTTAAGCATGAACAATTGAAGGTTTTGGTGCGAGATAAAATGGTAGCTTTTGATGCACATACTATCAATACGGTGTATGGTATACCTCCATGTATGCATGATGAATATGAAGAATACCGGACTGAGCAAGTTGATTATAATAATATTCTTCAAACAATATTCATAGAGGGAGCGGAGTGGAGAATGAGAGAAGATGTGCATGTCAGCCTAGCCAAATCTGATCTGAAAAGAGCTGCCAAAGATAGGTATTCCTTTATTTCTGCTAGGATTAAGCCTACCGAGCATACCACCACCGTCATCAAGGAGAGGGCAATCCTGACTTTTTGTATCATGATGGGTAAGACAATTGATTTAGGTCAATTGCTTCAGAGTTTGATGCTTGATTATGCAAAAGGTAACTCTCTTAGTGGACTCCTCCACCCTTCTCTTATCACTGCATTATGCCAGAATGCGGGAGTGACTTGGGCAGTGAATGAAGAATTGTTAAAGCCGAAAAATGTCATTGTGGTAGTTCAACCACATAGGGCAGTGAGAGGTGAACAAGCTGCGGCACGTCGAGCTGAAAGGGAATTCAATAGAAGAGCTGCAGAAAGACGTGCCCAGGCTCAAGCTCAAGAACCACAACCACAACAGCAACAAGGAAATATGAGAGCTAGGTTGACCCATTTGGAAGGAGAAATGCGAAATCAACGCCAAGACATGGATGAGTTTCGGTTTAGGACCGATACATTTATGGGATATATGATGGATTTTACGTCTGTCTTGGCTCAGCAATTTCCATCAGCTTCAACCTCTGGTAATCCATTTCCACCTCCTCGACAGTGGCCACCCATATACCACCCGCCGGAGTTCCAACCACCACAAGATGACGCAGATGATGAGGATGGCGATGACCACTGACGGTCGTTGCCCGAGGTTTGTGTATTCGTCTAACTTTCATGATCATTTACATCGAGGACGATGCACATATTTAAGTTTGGGGGAGAGATATTATTTTATTTTGTGTATTTTATTTTGTGTGTTGTTAATTTTATTTAGTTTTATTTGAGTGTTTTATTTTTTCTTGTGAGTTTGTTGCTTGTGTGTTTGTAGTGCCATAGTCATGAAATTTTTTATTTGAAATGGCCAATGATGTAAAAAAAATTTGTATTGAGAAGAAAGGTCATGCATTTCATTAATGTTCATCAATCAATTTGAAAAATTTAGAGAACAATCATGAGATTTGGTAAATTTGAGACTTATAAATTCTAAACAACTCTGCGATTTTCATTTGATATTGAAATATAGTTTTGCAAACACATATATGATTGAGGCGATCTTTGATTTTATTTGGGCCTATTTATATTGTTCATAAATATTCAATTGATGCCTCTTGAGCCTATATGAGAAAAGAATTGTGTTCTTGAAATTTCTTGGAAGCCAAGCATTTTTCATGTGAATATATATGTATTTGGGTGATGCATTGAGACATCACTTTTCACGATGATTAGATTCTACTTTGTGTTAGTGAATTGAGATTTTGTCTAGAACTATCCAAACAACACTCGAGGCGAAATACGGACAAACTATGATTTAGAAATGATTTAGGTGATTTTTTTGATCGATTGAGCCTTTCAAGCTACCAAATAAAAATAATTTATCATTTGTCACCTCTTTGAGCTTATATAAATTCGAATGGCACACGTTAATATGTGTAAAAGACCCCCATTCGATATCCTTTCAAATATCCCACATTTACTACCCCGTTGAATATCTTAAACATTAATTTCTTACCTTCTCAAGGGAGTAAGAATTCAAAGGATCAAAGAAATGAAAATTCTCCTACAAAAGAAAAGAAAAATGAATGATGTTACATTGATGAAGTTGGAGAAAAATGGGAGAAAAAAGAGATGAAAAGAATAAAAAAAAATGGAGATGAAAGAAAGAAATGGAGTTTGAAAAGGAGATAAAATTCAACTTACTCCCTTATTTGAATTCCTAATCTTCATTTGTAGCCATGAGCCAAGGCCTAACATTACAAGCATCGCAAATCCTATTGACCAAGTCATAGTTGTCCAATATACTAGTGGAGAGTGTTTGGGAGGATTTAGCCTATGGACAATCGATAAACACTTCCATTGAGTATGAATCTGAACAATTTTACACACACCTCATTGCATCAAATATTTATTGGGTATTCCTTTCTTGAATGAATATGACTTTGAACCCAATCTTTACCATAAAGGACCTCATGATTTGTGTTTGTAAAAATTGAAATCGATTGAGAATGTTTTGAAACATGAGTTGAAGAAATTAGAAGTTAAGAAAATTAACCGATTGCATGATTTTATCCAGATGAAAAAGTGGTTGGATTGATTTGACTTGTGAATGCATGAAGAGTTGTTAATTTATCTCAGGCCAAGTTCTTTAAAATATTTCATGACTTGTTTGTTTGTGTTGTTTTGTTTTGCTCGGGACTAGCAAAATATTAAGTTTGGGGGAGTTTGATAAGTGCAATTTATTGTACTTTTATTACTTGTTTTTAACTTAGAATTTTGTGATTCTTGAGCATGTTTTATGTGATTTTTTTTTGTTTTTGTTGTTTTAGTTTGGAAGCTTAGAATGAGAGTTTGGAGTAGTAAAGTGTTAAATTGGAAAGTGCAAAAGATAAAAATTGCCGAAGCTCCAGCGCACCCGCGCTAACAAAGAGAGCGCACCCACGGTCAATGAAAATCGAATTTCAGAAAATCTGCCGAAGCTGTACCGCACCTGCGGTCCTTGTTCTACCGCACCCGCGGTCAATGAATTTCGAAAATGAAAGATTTCCCCGAAACAGCAGCGCACCCGCGGTCTATATAGTACCGCACCCGCGGTCTTCGAAAAACAGAGTCCGGAAAATCTGTAACTTTGTGGGCTGCGCATGAAATTCTATGAAAATGGTGTGCTACGATTTGAGACTTGTCTGGACTATAAAAAGGCATCATTTACTTACCATCTAGGGTATTGGGGATCAAAATAAGGAGTGGAGGCTGCTGGAAATTACTGAAGACTCAAGTTCTTCTAGTTCTTGAAAGATCTTTTGCACAAATCCGGGGACGAAAACAGCACTTCAAAATCTTGTTCTAAGATCTTCTTTCTTTTATTTTTTATTTGATATGTCTTGTTTTAGAACTATGTTTTATTGTTTTGCTTGTATTATTATGAAGTAATTTTTATTTCTAGAGGAATGATGGAACAAAACTAGAAATCATGTGTTGGAACCTATGAACTAAGTCATTTAAGTTCTTCATCTAGTTCATTTGTATTATTCCAATCTTAATGCTTTCAATTTATTGGCCATAAGTTGAATGATTTATATGTTTATAATTTATCACTTGGAAGAGGAAATTATAAACAAGAAAAGGAAAAAATCCATCAATGGTATTTATAGAGTTTGGGAGAGCCTATAATGCTATTGAAGCTTATAGAGAATTTAGTGCTTGATGTGTTATTTATTTGTAGATTGTTGATGGGAACATTGCAATCAAATTTTAGATAACTAATATCGACTTAGCACTCGGGAGAGGGAGTAGATAATTATAAAATTCTTGGCTAATGAATAAGAAAGATTTTTATGACATAGCTACAAGAAGTTACACATGGTGGATAGTTGAGTGAAATCGGACCTCTAGATCTTTTATTCCATTTTTATTGTTATAGTTTGGTATTATATTTATTTAAATCCATTTTCAATTTAGTTATTATTGCAAACAAATCTTTTAATCGACTTTTCTAAATAAAATCGAGACTATTTAATTACAAGCATTAATATACATTTATATACATACTCCTCGAGGGATCGACACTTGTACTCGAAAATACATTTTATTACAACTTGACGTTGTGCACTTGCAAGCAATTAAGAAAACACGCAACAGCCACCTCGAGCCAAACCCTAGCCAACCCACCTAGGGACCCTCCTGACCAAGCCAAAGCCCCTAAACCTAGCCCTGGCTCGCCCAAACCATGCTGCAACTCGAACCCAAAATCCGCACACATGGTGAATCACGCTCAAGAACTCCTAGCCAAACCTGGACCCTTCCAGCCGAGCCACCACCGAGCCCACACGACCCTTGCCATCCCTGGACCACGCTCGGACCCTACCTAGACCAGGCCAAGCCCTGCACCTCGCGCGCGAGCCGCCTGAAGTGGAACAGCAACCTGCGCGCCACCTTTGCTCTCACGATCCCATGCTTCGCTCAAGCCAGCCACCAGCCCTTGGCCCAACCCCTGCCCATAACCCTTGGACCCTGATGGACCTACCCTGAGCCACCCAGCCCCAGCAGCAAGCCCCCTTGGCAGCTGTCCCCTGCAACCGATCGCGCGAGAGTCCTTGCTTTAAAGGACTCCACCTAGGCTGCAACCAAGGAGTCCTAGCCATGATAGGAACCTTCCTGACCCTGACCCACGTCCCTTAGGACCCAAGCCCCAAACCTGGTCGAACCCCTAAGCCCCATGCAAAGCCACCGTGCAACTTGAACCCCAACAAGTATACACACACTGTTTTTTCTAAAAGAAACTCTCGGCCCTCTCCTGTAATTCTTCCCCTTCAGTTCCAACTTGTTTTTATTTTATTTTATCATGTTTTGATTATATTTCAATCATATAACATCCTACCTTGGCAGCGTATCATTGGATTCAAAAACATTTTTCATAAAAGCTTAAAAACGACGTATTTTTTTTGAAATAAACGTTTAACCGTAAAAATTATCGAGTACCTATTTTATTCAAGCATAAACAATTAAATCATGCATAATATGATTTATATGATGTTTAAAAGAGTTTAGGAACGTGCCTTTGCGTTTATAACGCTCGATTATTCGATCTTCGGCGAGGGTGCGACGTTGGACGACCGGACGAGGAAGAACTCCTAGCCTTTTTCTTCTCCTTATTTTCAAAAAAATTGTGAATGTGTGCAAGGTGTTCTCGGCTGATGGAGGCTGAAATATGAGGGTTTGAAGACTAGGTTTAGTTATTTATAAACTTAATTACATATTAATGGGCTTTGGTTTTGGGCTTGCATGCTTAAGGGTAATTGGGCCTACTTAAATTAATTAAATTGGGCCCAATAACACTTAATTAAATAAATCATAAAATTTTATAAAATAAATTTCCCAAAAATAATATTTTTGATATTTTAAAACTCCTTATTTGCCCAAAACTGGCTTCCCGGGAAAAATCGAGCTCGATTCGAAAAATAATTCGAACTCCAACATTTTTCGAAAATTTAAATCATTTTTCTTAATCATATTAGGAAGCCTTACCACTATTTAATTAAAAATACATATTCTTGTCTTGGTCGTCCCCGGTCTCATTTCCCCTGCCTATTATCGAATATTCGTGCAAAATCTTTAATTTCATGTAAACATGTCATATAATCATTTAATCATGCAATTATACATTTAATCATATAGTAAACATCATGCTAGCATTTAAAAGCAATTAAATAAAACCATTAAGCAATTAAAATATTTTTGCATGCATGTGGTTTACGTGGACTGATTTTTCAGACGTTACACCCAATCCCTCAAAACACCAAAAGTCGAGCATTAGCCTTCACGTGAGCCCCATTCTTGTGCAGCTGGAGTTTTCTGGTCCTACAGCTTTCTCGAACCACCCAGACCTTGCACCACCCTATCTATGCTCTCCCTAGGACCCTTATAGACTACCTAGACCATAGACGAGATCCCCCAACCCAACCCCTAACTTAAAACCATAAGCTCGAACCCTACTGCCTATACTCATGCAAGGAAGAAAATCGCACAGACTTCTAGTGACTGTGCTGTCCCTTCAGACCATCTATAACTATTATCAGATCAATTAAACATATCTAAACACATCCCAAATCATAGTCACATACATCAGAAATGATCCAGAGGGATCCAACCGAAGGATTCATCAAGAAACCCAAGAAACATTTGAAACATGCCACAAAAAATTTCAGAAACGGTTTCGATTGTTTTTTAACGACCATGGGCCTTAGGCAGGGCTGGAGAAGTTCTATGAGGTCTTGGGTTCGAATCCTGGGAAGATAAAAGCTCCAGTGCCTGGTCTGGAGAAGTTCTATGAGTAATGACGCATGGAAAAGCCCGTGAGAAAATAGGCCCCAGTGGGAGCCCAAGATGGGACAAGGCCCCCGAGGGAGCCCAAGATCGGGATAGCCCATGGTCGTTACAAAAAAAGACGCTAGCCCAACTTGTACCAGGATTGCTTTGTCATGACCTATATGTCCAAGAGGTCTTGGGTTCGAATCCTGGGAAGGTAAAAGCTCCAACGCCTAGGCTGGAGAAGTTCTATGATTAATGACGCATGGGAAAGCCCGTAAGGAAAAAGGCCCCAATGGGAACCCAAGATGGGACAAGGCCCCCGAGGGAGCCCAAGATCAGGATAGCCCATGGTCGTTAAAAAATAGGCGTCTTTTTTTTGGAACGATCATGGGCTTTAGGCTGAACCAACATGGGCCTCGGCCAATACCCATGCACCACTGCTGATTATGGGTCGTTAGAATGGTCCAGCCCATGCCCATGCACCGTCATTCATAGAATATCCAGTTCAACTGGTACCAAAACATTAGGAATCTAGGTACTTAAGCCTGGAAGTCCTAGGTTCAAGTGTTGGGGAAGGCGAAAGAAACCAATTTCCAGGGGTGGGATATTCTATCAGTGACGGTGCATGGGCCTCAGCCCATGCTGGACCAACATAATGACCGATGATCAGCAGTGGTGCATGGGTATGGGTCGAGGCCCATGTTGGTTCAGCCTAAGGCCTATGATTGTTGCAGTTTTAATCGCATGTTTGCATATAAACAATAAATTTTCGTGCATAATTTGTATCAACATACATAATACGACAAGATCGATGCGTAAAAGAAGGATTAAAACATGTCTTTGCCTTTTTTAACGCTCGAACCGTCGAATATCGTCGCAGGAAAAACAATAGGCGATTGGAGCAGCGTTTTGGTTATTTTTCTTGCGTAAAAGAGGCGTGAACTAACTGTGCTACGTGTGGGGTGTAACGGTGATGATAGAACCAAGAAAATAGCAAGAAAATTGAGGCTCCTAGGCTCGATAAGTCTCGGCTGTTTGTGTGTGTGGCTAAGGTGTTTTACTGTGTGTGAATATGTGTGCGTGAGTTGTGAATTTCGTGAATTGGTTTTGGTGGTAAGGTTAGGACTTTTTTATAATTTACTTAGGATATTAATTAAGTTTTTTATTTTAGTTAAAACTCTAATTAATAATTTAGACAAACAAAGGTTAATAAAAATCTCACCCTTTAATTTAAAAAGATTAAGTGCCAAATGTAAACAAGATTAGATCTCCTCTTTTTTTAAAAAAATTGTTGAATAAAATACTTAAAATCCTAATCCAACTTAATTACTAATTAAATTATTTAATTATGGCATAAAAAACATTATAAAATATTTTATCCCAAATTTAATGAATAAATCCTTAATTTTTAAAATTTACATTTTAAAAGCTTAAATTTTTTGGCTTAAATTATAACATTCAATTTTTTAGCTCCTTAATCGTCTCTGGTCCCCTTTTCTCGGTCCGACATCGACTAATTCGTCTGAAAAGCTAAAACTTGTTAAAACATTTTAAATTGTATAAACATGAGTATATATACATTTAATATAATTTAATCATGTATCATGCACTATTTAAATCATGAATTAATTAGATTAAATTTTATAATTATGCATGGGGTTTACGTATACTGGTTTTTGGACACTACATTTTCTCCCCCCTTAACAAATTTCGTCCTCGAAATTAAGGCTTACCAAACAGTTCCGAGTAGCAACTCCTCATGTCGGCTTCGGTCTCCCAAGTATCTTCTTCGTCAGAATGGTTCATTCACTTGACCTTGACCCACTTGGTAGCTTTGTTTCGTAGTCTCCTCTCCTGTCGGTCTAAAATCTGAATAGGCTTTTCTTCGTATGATAGGTTCGGTGATAGCTGTAACGGTTCAAAGCTGAGTAAATGTGAAGGATTGGCCATGTACTTCCTTAGCATCGAAACGCAGAACACATTGTGTACACCTGCCAGATTCAGTAGCAGTGCTACTCGATAGGCTAGTGTTCTCACTTTCTCGAGAATCTCGAACGGTCCTATGAATCTCGGACTCAACTTTCCATTTTTCCAAATCTCATAACACCTTTCAAAAGTGTTATTTTTACGAAGATGTGATCTCCTACGGCAAATTCAAGGTCTCTTCTTCTCTTGTTAGCGTAACTCATTTGACAACTCTGAGCAGTCTTCATCCTATCCTGGATTTTAACTACTACATCTACAGTTTGCTGAAAAATTTTTGGACCAAGCTCTGATCTTTCGCCGACTTCATCCCAATGAATAGGTGATCTGCACTTCCTTCCATACAATGCCTCGTAGGGAGCCATACCTATAGATGACTGAAAGATGTTATATGTGAACTCCACTAGTTGTAACTTAGATTCCTAATTCCCATGGAAATCGATCACAGATGAACGCATTAAGTCTTCTAAAATCTGTGTCACCCTCTTGAACTGATCATCTGTCTGAGGATTGAATGTTCTATTGTATAGAAACTTCGTCCCCATTGCAGAATTTAAACTCTTCCAGAAGGACGACGTGAACCTCGGGTCTCTGTCAGATATGATGGTAACTGGAATCACGTGTAATCTGACTATCTCCCGGATATAAAGCTCGGCATATTGCATCATAAAAAATTTTGTTTTTACCGGCAAGAAGTGGGCCAACTTGGTACGACGATCAACGATTACCCAAATAGCGTTAGATCCTCTAACTGACCTTGGCAACCCAACTATGAAATCCATGGTAATGTTCTCCCATTTCCACTCGGATATAGGAAGAGTTTTGAGCATCTCTGCTGGTCTCTGATGCTCTGCTTTCACCAGCTGGCAAGTTAGACATTCAGATACAAAACGTCAAATGTCTCGTTTCATTCTTAGCCACCAATATAGCATTTGCAAGTCCTCATACATCTTGGTACCTCTTGAATCAATGGAATATGACGCTGAATGAGCTTCTGACAATATGTATCCTCTAATAAAATCATCTCTTGGTACCCAAATCCTTCCTCGATACCTCACAATCCCATCGCTTACTGTATAAAGCTTACTACCCTTAGATTCATCTCTCAATCGCCATTTCTGCAATTTCTCATCAGATGACTGTCCACTACAAATACGGTCTATCAAAGTGGATTGTACTGTCAAGGTATATAATCTTGGAGCTCTGCCCCTAGCATAAACCTCTAGATCGAATCTCTGTATCTCTTGCTGTAGAGGTCTCAGTACTGACATTGGTGCTATAACTCTTGCTTTCTTACTCAAGGCATCAGGGATTACATTGGCTTTTCCAGGATGATAGCTGATGTCGCAATCATAATCTTTCACCAACTCTAGCCACCGTCTCTGTTGCATGTTCAATTCCTTCTGAGTAAATAAATATGTGAGACTCTTGTGATCAGTAAATATCTGACACTTCTCACCATACAAGTAGTGTCTCCATATTTATAAGGAAAAAACCACGGCAGCTAACTCTAGATCGTGAGTCTGATAGTTCTTTTCGTGCACCTTCAACGTTCTGGAGGCATATGTGATGACTTGGCCATGCTGCATCAGTACAGCGTCTAATCCGAGTTTAGAAGCATCAGTGTACAACACAAAGTTGCTTTGCCCAGATGGCATGGATAAAACCGACGCTGTTATAAGGGCTTGCTTCAAAGTGTCAAAGCTCTTCTGGCAGTCAGCAATCCATACAAACTTGGCATTCTTCTTCGTCAATGAGGTGAGTGGCACTGCAATAGAAGAAAATCCCTGGATGAATTTTCTATAGTAACCCGCTAAGCCCAAGAAACTGCAGATCTCTGATGCGTTCTTCGGCTCAACCCATTCTTTCACTGTTTCTACCTTGGACGGATCAACTTCAATACCACTACTAGAAATAACATGTCCCAAAAATGCTACATTCTCTAACCAAAATTCATACTTGCTGAATTTCGAAAACAACTTACGATTCTGCAGTACTTACAATGCAGTACGTAGGTGCTGGTCAGGCGCCTCATGGTTCTTCGAATAAATGAGGATGTCATCTATGAATACAATGACAAACTGATCCAAGTAAGGTTGAAATACACGATTCATTTGATCCATGAAGATCGTTAGGGCATTTGTCAGTCCAAACGGCAACATTAGGAACTTGTAATTCCCATAGCGAGTCCTGAAGGAAGTCTTGTGCACATCTGCGTCTTTCACCCTTAGCTGATGGTACCCGGAGCAAAGATCTATCTTAGAAAACACAGAAGCTCCTTCCAATTGGTCGAATAAGTCCTCGATCCTAGGCAGTGGGTACTTATTCTTTACTGTAACTATGTTCAGCTCTCGGTAGTTGATGCAAAGCCTCATGCTTCCATCCTTCTTCACGAAGAGTACTGATACGCCCCAAGGTGAGCAACTAGGGCGTATGAATCCTTTTTCCAATAATTCATGTATATGTTGTTTGAGCTCCTTCATCTCTGCGGGCGCTAATCAATACGGTGCCTTAGAGATTTACACAGTACCCGGCATAAGTTCAATAGAAAACTCGACCTCGCGTTTAGGTGTGATACCCGCGATGTCGTCAGGGAATACATCGAGAAAATCTCTGACGACTGGGACCTTTGCTATGGTCTGACTTGTAGCATCTGGGGCTAAAATAATGCTCGCTAAGAATTCCTGGCAACCCTTAAGTATAAGCTTCCTCGCTTGAAGGCATGATATCATTTGCGGCGTGCTGCTTCGTCTGCTTGGCTTAAAAACGAACTCCTCTTCCCCTAATGATCTGATCGTCACTGATTTTTGTTGGAATTTATTGTTACTCTGTTCTTTGACAACCAATCCATTCATAGAATGATGTCAAACTCGGGCATCGGCAATACTTTAAGGTCAGCATAGACTGTGTGGTCCTGTAGCTCGAGACTCAAGTTTCTGAACACTTTAGAAGTAGACAGATTCTCTCCAGAAGGAACGGTCACAGAACAACTCACGTCAAGCCTAGTGGGCTTGACGTCCAAAAATCTCACAAAGATATTTGATTTAAAAGAATGAGTAGCCCCGGAATATAACAGAGCATTTGTGGCTACTCCCGCTATATAGATCCTCCCTGAGATAATATTAGCATATACTCAACCCAAAAATTCACAAACAGGCTAACTTAATCCCATGCACAAGCTAAATCCACTATCATTAAGTTCTCATGCAAATTTCGAAAATTAGCCTGCTAGTATATACAAAAATTCGAACCATGCAAAATAAATTCCAACAAATAATATGGTGCATAATAAATTATATTACATGTCAAGAGTGTAGTGTCTGGGTCTTCCACCTCGGCATGCATCGCAAACACTCGGCCCTGAGTCGGTTGCTTCCACTGTGGACAGTTCTTGACCACGCGGTCAATGGATCCACATTTGAAGCACTTGCCAGAACCCCATAGACACTCCCTATCATGCTTGCTACTACACTTTGAGCACACCGGATATTTAGTAAGTTTCTGAGCGGCCTTCTTATGTGGTTTCTGTCTTTTTCCCTTGTTAGGCCCTTGAAACAGCTTCTTAGCTGGCTGTTGAACCTGTCGCTGAGGTGCCTGGAAGGTCCTCTTGCCCTGCCCATAAGTCTTGATGTCCTTAAAATCCTGTTTCGCCGCTAAAGCTCTGGTCACTGCAATGGCATAAGTAGGAGGACCATCTATGCCTCAGTTTCTCCCTTGCGTCATTATCTATCACGGGCATGAAGTGACAACCCTTCTCGAATTTCCTCACGAACTCCGCCACACTGCGGTCTCCCTGTCTCAATGTCATAAAATCTCTAGTCAGTCGGGAGCGTACCTCATCAGTGAAGTACTTGGAGTAGAAAACCTCCTTGAAGCCTTCCCAAGTCAGAGTCTATAGATTCGTCGACACTGATGCTCCTTCCCACCATAACCGAACATCGTCCTTCAGCAAGTAAGTAGCACACCTAACCCTATCAGCATCTTGCAACTCCATAAAGGTAAAGATCACCTCTATGGAATTAATCCATCCCTCTTCCACCATAGGGTCAGTAATACTCCCAAAGTCCGTAGGGTTCATCTTACGGAATCGCTCATACACTGCCTCAGGCCTTGTCCTCCTATCCACCTCAGCATTGTTCCTCGCAAATTGCACAAAGAACCGAGTCATGCCCGCGAGCATCTGAGCTTGAAGGTCTGGTGGTAGACGTGGAGGGGAAGTTTTCTGATCATCACGAGCCTCGCGGCTCTCACGGTCAATAACACGTTTAGAAGGCATATTGTCCCACAATTTAACCCAACACGTAAACAACATGCATAAACGAATTACTCATATAACATGCTAAAGTGTTTAGAAAACTTGAACATGCAGTTTAAAGGAACTCATACTTAATACTTAGGGCATTTAATATCGAAATAACTTACAGACTTAAGGCATTACTTCATGAGCCTCTCGCAACCAGCAGAGGCAAAACCCTATATAAGGAAACCTCGCTATGATACCAAATGTGACAAACTGTATCTTAAAATACTAATACTTTAACATTTGCGAAAATATTTAAAATTTTCTTATTAATAATTTAATAAAGGTATAGCTCTTAAAATAAATTAACGGTCACCACTCATTACTATAATAATATTAATATTAAAACTTCATCATTTAAAATAAATCGCCAACATCCAATTAATCCAAAAATCCCAAAAAAACTAATTTAATTTAAAAATAGTCTAACAAAATTATAAATCTATGTTTGCTTATCATCAATCCTAATAAATCAAAAATTAGAGTAAACAGTTTAAAAACGTGCGTAATAAAATAACTTAAACTACAAGGTTCTCGGGTTTGCACTGTCATTGGCCTGAGCCTGCTCACTGGTCACCACCTCCCATCTCCTCAACTACTTCATCTACATCGATCAAGTCTAGTGACTCAGCATGCATAAACCGTGAATTACGAAGAATACGTAATAAAATACATTCGATTTAAACTTCGTTTGTACATAAAATATTATAAGCATAAATATGTGTAACGCGACTTTCTTGCATAAACAAATTCATAAAAATCATAAAATCCTATTTTCATACTTTTTATGCATAATCATAGACGTAAATAATTTTGCGTAGAGTTATGTTCAATGCAAGTGGCTCATACACATAAATCGTTTTATCAAACTAAACTACAGTACTGGGCCGGCAAGGATCACCACAGCCCTTGGACTGGATTTCCGCTCCCTAACATATCATAATCCTCCGAAGCTGTTGGAGAGGTCCCCGGACACGTTCTCCGCTTCCAAACCCGTAACATATGCGACTCCCGAATTAATTAAAATAGCCTATTACTTACCGAACGACTCGGGACTCAAACCATACTTAGCCCACATCCCAACCTACTGTCCAAGCACTCAAGACAGCCCCCAGGTACAACCAAGGCCCAAAATAAATGTGACAACAACTCCTTGAAGAAAACAGCCCAAGGAACGCAATATGACGCCTATGTGCTTCTCAAGACTCCATGCCTAAACCAACGCGGACCGGACCCAAACCAGGTCCTAGACTCGAACCTCAGACAGCCTTTAAGCCCTTGGTTGAGCCCTCTCAAGCACAGACCCACAGCCCAGCCCCTAAAGAATCCAAAGTCATGACAGCCCTACACTTGAAGCCCTCCTTGTGTAGCTGCTGTCATCCGGTTCCAGCCATATTCCCTAGCAAACCAGCCCATGAACCACCACACCAAGACTCATCCTAGGACCCCTAGAGACTACCTAAACCATTGCCCCAGGCTCTGGACTGACCAAAGCCCTCAAAACACCAGAAGCCGAGCACTAGCCTTCACGTGAGCCCCATTCTTGTGCAGGTTGAGTTTTCTTGCCCTAAAGCTTTCTCGAACCACACAGACCTTGCACCACCATATCTATGCTCTCCCTAGGCAATTTTTTGGAAGGATTGTTTACAAGCACCCGGTCCTACAGTTTATTTTCAAAAATACGTTGTTTTTACGCTTATATGAAAAAGGTTTTAAATCCAACGCTTACGCTGCCAACATAGGACAAAATATGAATGAAATATGGTTAAAACATGACAAAATTTAAAGGTAATAAAGCTGGAAAAAATCGAAAGAAACAAGAGGATGGGAACAGTGGGTTTTATATGATTGCATAAGAGTCATGTGACTCGATGGTTTGCATGGGGCTAACGGCTTTGCCAAGGCTTGGGTTGGAGCCTGGGCTGGATGTGGGTCTGGGTCAAGACTCCTTGGTCGCAGCTTTGGAGAAGCCTCGTGGAGCATGGACTCCTCGCACGAACTGCTGAGGTTGACAGCAGCCAAGGGGGCGTACGGCTAGGGAAGTGAGGCTCATGGTGGGTCCTTTAGAGTCTAAGGAAGGTGGTTCATGGTTGGGGCATGGGCTGGAGCGTCTCGGTTGGCTTCTGGCTCGAGAAAACGTGGGAGAACATGGAGGCGCGCAGGTTGCAGCTGAGGTGTTGGGGCTGTTTGTGTGGCTTGCTGGGAAGGGTAAGGGCTCGGTGGTGGTCTAGGATAGGTCAGGGACTGGTCTAGGGTCAGTGAGGGTCGTGGATGATCAGTGGTTAGAGGGCTGGAGGAGTCCTGCGCTAACTAGGAGTCTTGGGTGAGGATAGGTTCACGCACAGAATTGTTGGGTCTGGTTCCAGGAGTGTTTGAGCGAGCTAGGGTCTGGTTCGATGAGCTGGACTTGGTCGGTAGGGTTCCTACGTGGTTTGGCTCAGGTTTGGCTCGAGATGGCACGACCATGGATCGAGTAATTTAGGAGATGGCTCGGTATGTTCGATTAAGGGTCAAAAACGAGAATTTAATAAGAAAAATTGGAAACGTGGGTCCACGGGTGTGGTTTTTGGCTCACAAGGGTAAATTAGCTAAAAAAAGGTAATGTTAAAAATTTGGGTTCAAAATATTGAGTTTTGAATTTATCCGAGATTTAAACGCCTCACGAAACGTTAATTAAAGAATTAACGAAAAAGCCTCAAGTTAAGCCGAATAAAATTATGAAAAATTATATTTAAGCATAATTAATTATTTGGAATACACCCATGTCATTAAAAGCAAGAAAAATATAAAATCCGTTTAAGGGCAAAACGGGAATTTGTACACTTAGGAAATTACGTAAAAGCTTGGCAGCGTCTCGAAGGATCATAATGCATGTTAAATGATTTTTAATGGTTAAAAATGGTTATTTTTATGAAAATATTTTATTTTATGATTTTTGATGAAGTTGTGCAATTTTTATTGTTAAAATGCTATTTTTGGAAAGTTATGATATTATATGCTTTTAAAAGAAAAGGAAAAATATTTTGAGGGATGTGAATTGACTGTGACAGATGATAAATGATATGTAGGGGATCCGTTTTAAGAAGGAACGGAGAACTTACAATTTTGTGGGAATGTCGTGAGGGAAAAGGCCTAGAGGGAGCCCGTTTACGGGAAAAGACCTCAGAAGGAGCCCGACGATCGTATTTCCATGGCGGAGTCTAGTACTCTCCCATGGAACATGTGGAGCTAAGGACTGACCAGTCGACTGGAGGATAAAAGCTAGTCACTTTCAAGAATCAAACTTCACCCAAATGATATATGATTGAAAGTTTTACTATTTAAATGATTTTATAATATATGATTTAATTATGCTCTAAAACTATTTTTAAAATAATTTATTTATGCTCAAAATTTATTTTAAATGAATTTACGATTTATGCTTTAATTATGCTTAAATTATTTTAAATGGTTTATTTATATTTAAAAGTTATTTTTAATAAAAATATGATTTTTAATGCATATGATTGTATATGTATTAATTGTTATACACGTTTAGAACGTACTGAGTCATTAGACTCACTATGTTTGTATAATGCATGATTTGATGATTTGTGGTAGACGCTAACGATTGAGTGGATTGATTGCAGCAGTACACACACGAGGGTCGTTTATTTCCGCACTAGCTAGATAGATAAATGATTTAAATATTTATGCTAATGATTTCATTAAAGATATTTTTATGCTTTATTTCATTGTTAGTTGATCTTTGTAAAGGTCGATATAGGATTTTGGTTAGTTGATGATTTAGGATTTATTTTATGCACTTGATATTTCATATGTTAATTTATAATGATTGTTAGAAGTGTTAAGTTATTTTATGTAGTTAGTATTTTTGAGTTTATGATTTATATAAATTAGAAGAAAAAAAAATTTCGAGGTTGTTTCAGTTGGTATCAGAGCCAAGGTTCCTTAAAGGGTTGTGTACTATCACTCCGAGAAGCTCAAGAACTCACGCCTCAAATATGTGAGTTTTTACTCTTTATATTTTATATGCTTAAATTCTTTTAAAATACTTTGATGATACATGATATAAATGTTAGTTGCATATTGCATGTTGCATGTAAAATGTTAAATGCATGTTGGTTACGTGGTTTGGACGACGTATACAGAGAAGCCTTCTAGAAGGATTTTGCGTACAAATGATGAGGATAGACATGAGGTGGAGATTCAACAGCCTCCACCTAATCAAGATGCTAGTGCCCGTGTACTAGCCGGTTTTGCCCATTTTTTGAGCAACACGTAGGAAATGGTGCGAGGGTTAGACCAGAGGCTGCTTATGAGCGTTTTAGGAAGATAAACCCCGAGGATTTTCATGGCACTACTGATCCATTCGTTGCTGAGGGATGAATTCGATCTTTGGAAGTTATCTTTCGTTATATGGATATGGCGGACACTGATCGAGTTCGTTGCACTACCTATCTGCTGAAGGGAGACACTTCCTTATGGTGGGGGAGCGGAGCGAGGAGTGAACATAGCGACATTAACATGGGAGGAGTTCAAGTGGGTGTTCTATGACAAGTAATTCACATTTGATGTCCGTTCTAGGTTGAAGAGAGAGTTCATGAGTCTCCGTCAGGGGGATTGGTCTGTTGCCGAGTTTGTGCAGAAGTTTGATAAGGGCTGTCACTTTGTGCCCTTGATAGCCAATGATGCTGCTGAAAATTACGACAATTCCTAGATGGTTTGAGGCCGACTATCCGTCGTGATGTGATGCTCGGCGATCCTACTAATTATACTACTGTCGTTGCCAAAGACAGTGATTGGGAGATGCAGCGAAAGAGGAACCGTGCTCAGCAAGCTAGTCAGAGTAATAAAAAGCCTTATGTGGGACCACCTAAGCAACCAGAACCACCAAAACCACAAGGACAACCACCAATAGGGAACGTTATGAAGGCTGATGAGAGACCACTGTGCAAGGAGTGCAATCGTCAACATCTTGACAAGTGTATGTGGGGCACCTACAAGTGCTTCAAATGCGGAGATTTGGGACACAAGGCTAAGTTTTGCCCAACGTTCAAGGAACCCAATATTGGAAGGGTCTATGTGATGCAAGCTGAGGAGGCAGAGGCAGAGCCGACACTACACTGATTTCTAGGTAACCAAGCTGTTTAACATTTTTTCGATGCTTTTATTGCATGAAATGTTACATTGGGTTAAGAGAATTGATTGGGATATTGAAGAACATAGAGAAGAATAGGGTTCATGCACTACTTGAGCTAGATTTAGAGTCGACTTAGAAAATTTTTCGGTTATAATTGCAATTTTCAAGATTTTTAGGACCGAATTGAAGAGTATGATTTAAGTTAGAGGTTAAGTTTGAGATAGATGAGGGAAAGCTTTGCAACCATCAAGACAAGTAAAAATTTCGAGGACGAAATTCTATTTAAGGGGGGGAGATTTGTAACGTCCGAAAAACCAACCTACGTAAACCACATGCATGCAAATTGTTTTAATTAATTGATTTTAAATGCTAGCATGATGTTTAATATATGGTGAAATATATAATGGCATGATTAAATGATTATATAACATGATTACATGAAATTTAAGGATTTTACCCGAATATTCGATAATAGAAAACGGAAATGAGACCGGGGACGACCAAAACAAGAATATGTTATTTCATTAAATAATGACAATGCTACCTAATACGATTAAAAATGATTTAGTTTTACTAAAATATTAGAGCTCGAATTATTTTACGAGTCGAGCTCGATTTTTCTCGGGAAGCCGATTTTGGGCAAACAAGGAGTTTTAAAAGATAAAAAATATTATATTTGGGAAACTAATTTTACAAACTTTTATGTTTTAATTAAATCAGTATTATTTGGTCCAATTTAATTATTTAAAGTAGGCCCAATTTCCCTTAAGCTTGCAAGCACAAAACTAAAGCCCATTAGATTGTTAATTAAATTATAAATATGATACCTACGTCTTTTTAACACCACAATTCATCACATCAGCAGCTGAAATCACATATTACACACACCTACAATTTTGAAAAATATGGAGAAAGAAAGGCTTGTGTTCTCCGCCGTCCGGTCGTCCAACATCGCACCCTCGCCAACAATCGTATATTCGAGCGTTATAAACTCAAAGGCACATTTTCTAAACCCTTTTAAACTTCATAAAAATCATATTATACATGATTTAATTGTTTATGTATGAAAAAAAATTGGTGTTTGAATATTTTTACGATAGAACGTTTATTTTCAAAAATACGTTGTTTTTACGCTTATATGAAAAATGTTTTAAATCCAACAATTACGCTGCCAATTTAGGACAAAATATGAATGATATATGGTTAAAACATGACAAAATTTAAAGGTAAAAAAGCTAGAAAAAATCGAAGAAAACAAGAGGATGGGAACAGTGGGTTTTATATGATTGCACAAGAGTTATTTGGCTCGATGGTTTGCATGGGGACTCACGGCTTGGCCAGGGCTTGGGTTGGAGCCTAGGCTAGACGTGGGTCAGGGTCAGGAAGAGTCCTAGCATGGCAAGGACTCCTTGGTCGCAGCTTTGAAGGAGCCCCATGGAGCATGGACTCCTCGCGCAAACTGGTGAGGTTGACAACAGCCAATGAGGCGTGCGGCTAGGGCAGGGAGGCTCACGATGTGTCCTTTAGAATCTAAGGAAGTTGGTCCACGATTGGTGCAGGGGCTGTAGTGGCTGGGTTGGCTGCTGGCTCGAGAAAACGTGTAAGGACCGTGTATTGTGTATTATCGTAAATCCTATGGTGATTATCGATAATTCATGAATTTGTTGTGTGATTACGTGTATGATGTATATCATGACAATGAAAGTGAGAAAATAGGTTGTGATAATGAAAAATTATATTAGAAATTGATTTGTGTTTGAAACGTGTGCTGAACCGCGATAGAAAAATGACACATGTTACGGTTTTTAGCATAATTAACAGAGTATTGGTCCAAATGACATGAGGCCAATTTCATTGGAAAGATAATACATAATACTAAAACTTTCATGTATTGAGTTTTGTCCAAATCCATTTGGAAATATGGGCAAAATCATCTCGAAGTGTATCGTGTGCGTTGTAGTTCCTACAATGACACAGTTTGGGAGAATGAGCATAACTCTCGCATCCTATATCCAAATTGAGTGAGGTCAGTGGCAAATGAAAGCCAAGACATAGATCTACAACTTTTCTGTTTACCATTTTTGCTAATTCGGAACCTAAAATAGCGTTTCGGACAGAACAAGACGCCAACCTGCGCAGGCCCGCGCGCGGGGGCAGAACATATCGCGCATATGCGCGATTTCTGGCGTGCATATGCGCGCGCCGCTTCAGCTGTATGGTATTTAAGATTGTTATGGACGGTTTTGGTGAGAATTATCTTCATTTCTCTTCTCCCTCTTCGAAGAAACATAAGAAAATCGAATTCAAGCGTATGAAATTACCTCGAAACGTTATCCAAACTTAAAACAAATTATATATTCGGAATCCTCGCGTCGAGAGCTTCCTTTTGAGGTAATTTTCTTCTTGTTTCAGTACCTCTAAATATGAAAGTGCTAAAATAACATATATTTGAAGTCGAGATTCCTATATGTGATAGAATAACCGACAAGAAACTCGTATTCGAAGTCGGAATTGAATTATGTTATGATTTTTATTTGATATGAATTTTCACAGTTTCAAAAGATATTTGGAACTTATATTATTGATTTTGAATCAGGTTATTGATTGAAATGAGTATGTTATTGATGTAGATAAATTATTATACTGATATCTTCAAGCTACATCAACTGGAACGAAGAATTGAGGTATGTTGCGACCGGGTAACATACGACTAGGTATCTGTATTATATGATATATGTAATAGCCAAGCCTGGTGTACGGTACTGGTTTAAGTTTTCATAAGTTTATTGACGATCTTGGTCAAGTTTAGGTATAGTTTGGATGTTAAGAGTTTCGATTTATGATTTATAGTATGGTTGGTTATAGATGATGTGTAGTGCTTTTATAGCGGCGTTACGATTAAATTCATGATAAATTGTATATTGATCCAAATGAGGTGAGACCTTTTCCATTAGAAAGATAAGACATAGAGGTGTAACTTTCTTGTTTTGAGTTTTGTTCAAATCATTGTGAAAGGTTAGCCAAAAGTGTCCCGAAGTGTTTCGTGTGTTTCGACGTTTCCTCCAGTGACACATGTTGGGAGAATGGGCATAACATTTTATTCAGATGTCCAATTGATCTGAAAGTTTGAGGGATTCAAGATAAGACATAGAGCTACAACTTTGTAGTTTACCACTTTCCGAAATTATGAAAGGAAGAGGCGTTTCAGAAGTGATCTTTGGAGTGACAGTGCGCAGAGTTCGCGCCCGAGCGGGAATAAATGTCCGCCTGGGCGAGCCTACTTCGAAAATTTTGGATTTCTGGCCGTGAGTTCTGCGCTCAGGGCGGAAAAATATGTTCGCCCGAGCGGCCAGCAATGTTTAAAAATCGTGTTTTGGTATTTTTAGTCTTTAAATACAAGTGTTTGCCCTCATTTCTCTCATTTCCTCCATTCTTCTCGGTTCTTCACTTCAAGGGAGAGCTAGGGTTCTCATTCCTTTTTCATTTCCTTTGATTCAAGCTTCTTTTTGGGTTGTTGAAGTGAGAGCAAGATTATTTTGGGTTCAAAGAGCTAAGGTAAGCTTGTGGTTTTGTTTATTCTTGGATTTTGGTGTTGGGGAGAAATCATGGGTTTGGTGATGTGTTGATTTTATGGATTAATTGATATGGGTTTATGATTATTGAGTTGTTGATGGTTCAATACATGGTTTATTGTTGTAGGATTGCTACCAAGATTATAGATTCAAGGTGTTCTTGTGGTTTGTAAGTGGAAATTCATCCCTTGTGCTCACATGATGTTATATGTATTGTGTTTCAAAGGTTGTAATGTGTTATTCCCTTCATTTGCTTCATAGTTATGTATTGATTCATTTGTTATATCTATTGGAGGCATTGTATGTCTCAATTGTATTGAAAGGGAATACAAAGATATAGTATTCAAGGTGTTTGATAAAATGTCCCAAAGAAAGAGTTTAAATGTTTTATGAATTGATAGATACATAGTCAGAGATTGCATGCAATTAGTTGATCAACGACCATAGGCTTATATCCCTCAGAGTTGTCGATTTATATCGATGGGATAAGAGTACCACAAACAGAGTTACTATTGATATCAATCCATCATAGTAAAGAGAAATACCATCTCATTGTTATGCTATTGCTACGATATACATGTTTCAGAGTTGATGGTATTTTATGTCTTCAAAGCCATGTTTTACAGATTATTCTATGTATCATTGCTATGTAAGAGTTCCACTTGCTGAGTTTTATACTCATTTCAGTTATTTCATGTGATGCAGATAAGAACGACGGGCCAGGACGTTGATTGTGGCCAGGAGTCATATGCATACGAAGTTGGAAGGAAGATGTTATTTTGCAAGTACTTTTGGATCATGATCATAGGAATGATATTTTGTATTTTGTTATATCATTTGAATGATCATTTATTTACTTTTAAACATTTAATGGTGATGTATTTTGAAACTCCTTCCATTTGATAGAAAATTTTAAATTCCGCTGCTATTTTTATTGTAAACGGGTCGAGGTGTCACATATATGTCGGATTGATTTGATTGATTGGAATGAGATTATGTGTCTATATGCCTTATTTGTTGATTGATGTGGCATACATGACATTGAGATTGAGATATCGATGTATAAAATAAATGTTTTGTTAACACACATCATTTTATGCATACATCGATACATGACATGCACGTTGAGCTATGATCCTTGGATACCCTGATATGATTTGATTGGATTCCGGGGTTTGTGAACACAATCGCTATGCCGGTATTATATGACCCGTAAAGCATAGACAATTGTAGCCCATATGATTGGATATGAGATTTGGGACTTGATGGCGCTTTGCCGACGCTATCATACGAGTATCCCATATTGGCCGGTGTGCTAGCTCGCGCATTGATTTGATAGCGATTCGTTTGATTCTGACATGTGCTCAGTGGATGGGCATTTGACCTGATACCTCCACGACATACATGCATTGCATACCATATATCATTGTTTAGATACTTGTGGTATATATGATGGTTGTTCCATACGGAGCTTTGCTCACCCCCAAGGGGGGCTGTTGTTGTCTTTGTGTGTGGACAATGGCAGGTACTCCAGGATATCAGGAGGCCGGAGAGGGCACTTCTGGAGGGAGTCACAGTTTGGGCTGAGGTTTTATGTTTAGTTCCCAATATATATATATGTATCTATATACCGGGGCATGTCCCGAGGATTTGAGGTGTTTGTATATGATTGGTTTTGATTATGTGTGGGCGAGTTTTATGATATGAGATAAAATACTATTTTTAGTATTCAAACTATAGAAGAAATATCTTGGGCTCATTGTAAAGAAAATTTAAACTCGTTTTCCGCTGTAATTAATTAACCCTAATCAGATTGCGTTGTAATAACGATTAGGAGCTAAGGGCCCCACACCAGATGGTATCAGAGCATAGCTGGGAATGCTCGATTGAGTCTTGTGTACACGTGAATAGGCACCAATGAATTGTGCGTATGTGTTTGATTTATTTGTATTACTTGCTCATACTTGATTTGATTTGAGTAAGTATCTGATGAGATTGATGATATGAGATGATGGTATTGTGAAATTGATATTGAATTGTGATATTCATTCTTTGATGTGTAGATTGATCCCACAAATGAAACTGCGAGTAGCAGTACTGAGAGGATTGTTGGGCAATTTGAGGGATTGTCCATGGATGTAGTGATGGCTCGATTCCAGGATCTAAAACCACCGAGGTTCTTTGGCACTGAGAATGCTGAAAGAGCTGAAGCCTGGTTGAAGGATATTGAGCATCTGTTTAATATTGTTGAGTATTCCAAGGCTCGGAGACTGAACCTTGCTCTTTATCAGTTGAAGGACCGAGCTAAATCTTGGTGGGATGCCGCTGAGATTGGACTGAAAGAGGCCGGGACTGAAAGAGGCCGGGATTGAAGTCACTTGGAATGGCAGTGCGCAGAGTGCGCGCCCGAGCGGGAATAAATGTCCGCCCGGGCGAGCCTACTTCGAAAATTTTGGATTTCTAGCCGTGAGTTCTGCGTTCGGGCGGAAAAATATGTTGTTTCTAGGTTGCCTACCAGCTACGCAGAGGCAGTTGAACGAGCAAAGGCAGCCGAAGCTGTACTAAGGCGAGGAGGTCTACAGTATATTCCTCCATCTTAAGTGTCAGCTCAGCAGCCTGCCCTGCGATTCAGAATCAGGAAAGATTATTCTGTCTGAGCAAGTTATGCAGAATTGTGTATTGATATATGAGGACAATGTGATATTTCTGAATTTGATTGTCCTCCCAATACACGACTTTGATTGTATTGTTGACATGGATATCTTGATGGAAAATCGAGCTACTGTTGATTGATGTCATGGAGTGGTTCGATTTCAACCGATTGATGGACCCAAGTGGAATTTTTATGGCGAGGGTTCCCAAGCCAAAATTCCATTGGTATCTTCCTTGGAAATGTCTCGACTTTTGACTAGCGGAGATGAGGGTTATCTTATCTACGCTATTGATGTCTCTAAAAAGGAACCTTCTTTATCTGAGATTCCTGTTGCGAAAGAATTTCCAGATGTATTTCCCGATGAGATCCCTGATTTTCCTCCTCATCGAGAAGTTGAGTTTAGTATTGATCTTGTGCCGGGGACTGCTCCCATATCTAAAGCCTCCTATCGCATGGCACCTTTGGAATTGAAAGAATTGAAAGAACAATTACAGGATCTTCTCGATAAGGGATATATTCGACCGAGTGTATCACCTTGGGGAGCTCCAGTTTTATTTGTTCGAAAGAAAGATGGTACTATGCGAATGTGTATCGACTATAGGCAACAGAATTGGGCTACTGTGAAAAACAAGTACCCACTTCCTCGTATTGATGATTTATTTGATCAGCTTCAGGGTACTTTTGTATACTCGAAGATTGATCTTCGATCTGGATATCATCAAGTACGAGTTCGTGACGAAGATGTACCTAAAACTGCTTTTCGTACGAGGTATGGCCACTGTGAGTTTTTGGTTATGCCTTTTGGTCTCACGAATGCTCATGCTGTCTTTATGGATCTAATGAATCGCGTCTTTCGAGATTATCTTGACTGATTCGTTATTGTATTTATTGATGATATTCTTGTATATTCGAAATCGAAAAAGGAGCATACTGAACATTTGAGACTGGTACTTCAAATTCTTCGTACTAGTCATTTATATGCTAAATTGTCCAAATGTGAATTCTGGATGGACAAGGTAGTGTTTTTAGGCCACGTCATCTCGAGACATGGCATATCTGTTGATCCTGCGAAGGTCGAGCTGTATTGAATTTGCCGAGACCTACGAATGTTCCTGAGATCCGTAGCTTCATGGGTTTAGTTGGATATTATCGTCGTTTTATTGAAGGATTTTCGAAAATAGCTAAACCTATTACTCAACTGACACAGAAGAATCAGCGATTCATTTGGTCAGATGAATGTGAAGCTAGTTTTCTTGAATTGAAGACGAGATTGACCACAACACCTGTGCTTACTATTCCCTCAGGTACCGGAGGATTTGTGGTGTGTACAGATGCGTCTGGTAAAGGTTTGGGCTGTGTTCTGATGCAACATGGCAAAGTGATTGCTTATGCGTCTCGTCAATTGAAATCTCATGAAACACGTTATCCTTTTCATGATCTCGAATTGGCCGCCATTATATTTGCTTTGAAGATCTGGCGCCATTATTTGTACGGAGAAAAGTTTGTTATCTATTCTCGGATCATAAAAGTCTGAAATATCTCTTTTTCTCAATCGTATTTGAATATGAGGCAACGCAGATGGATGGATCTCCTGAAGGATTTTGATTGTGAGATTCAATATCACCCTGGATCGGTGAATGTTACTGCGGATGCCCTTAGTTGGAAAGTTCATTATTCTGTTCTAGCTTCTGTTTGTGTCGCCAAAGTACACGAGGATATATGTACTTCTGGCTGGACTTTTCACTCGAATTGGAATTCTGTCACTGTCTCAGCATTGTAAATTGAGCCGAACTTGATATCGAAAATACGAAAGGCCCAACGAAGCGATGCTCAGTTTCAAAAGTCGAAAGAACTTGTATCTGCTGGACATCAGTCTGGATTTCAAATTTCTTCTGATGGTTCTTTACGACTTAATGGCCGGCTGGTAGTTCCTGATGATTCTGATTTGAAATCTGCCCTTCTTCGAGAAGCACATTGTAGCAAATACAGTATTCACCCTGGAGGTCGAAAGATGTATTTGACATTGAGACCTCAATTCTGGTGGAAACGTGAAGAAGGACATTGCTGAGTTTATTTCGAAATGTCTTGTCTGCCAGCAAGTGAAAGTCGAAAGAATGAAACCTGGAGGTTTACTCCATAGTCTCAAAATCCTAAAGTGGAATTGGGAACATATTGCTATGGACTTCGTGACTCATTTACCTCGTTCGCCCAAGGGCTATGATGCTATTTGGGTTATTATTGATCGGCTTTCGAAATCTGCACATTTTATTTCGTATGAGCGAACTTATCCTTATAAGAGAATGGCCCGTTTATACATTGAGAATTTGGTGAGACTGCACGGTGTGCTAGTCTCGATTGTATCTGATCGTGATCCCAAATTTGCTTCTAAATTCTGGGGTAGTTTTCAGGAAGCGATGGGTACGCGTTTGGCTATGAGTACTGCTTATCATCCTCAAACTGATGGCCAGACCGAGCGTACGATTCAAACGTTAGAGGATATGTTGCGTGCTGTTGTGATGGACTTCAGAATGGGATGGCAAGATGCCTTACCATTGGTCGAATTTTCTTATAATAATAGCTTTCAGACGAGTATCGGTATGGCACCGTTTGAAGCTCTATATGGGAGACGATGTAGATCACCGTTATTCTGGGATGAGATTGGTGAGAGACAATTGACTGGACCTGAAATGATACAGGAAATGAATGATAAGGTTCAGTTAATTCGGCAGCATATGACTTCGTCTACTTTCAACTGTCCGGGTATGTTTTCTTTTGCATCTATTCATTGTTATTTATTTATATGTCTTTTGCGAGCACATTGTAGAGTATGCCTCCTAAGCGTAAGGCGTCAGAGGGTGAGGATAGTTCTTTTTCGAGAGTTGTTGACGAGTACGGCAAGTTGCTTAAAGAGCAGGCCAAAGTCCATAGCGAGCAGATTCAGCAGCTGCTTCGATTGCAAGGAACAGGACAGGGTAGAGGCCAAGTGAGAGGCCAAGTAGCTCAGGCAGTTTGCACTGATGTCGTCTTTTCTGCTTTTAAGAGAATGGATCCACCGGAATTCGCAGGTAGCACTGATCCGTTAGTGGCTGTCGAGTGGGTCAAGGCGCTTGAAGCAATCTTCGACCATCTTCAGTATGAGGATAAAGACAGGATCAGCTGTGCAGTATTCATGTTGATAAAGATTGCACGTATCTGGTGGAATGCCACTAAGGTTGGTGTCGATGTTTCAGCTTTGAAGTGGCAAGAGTTCACAGACATGTTCTATGACAAGTACTTTCCCGACGCACTTTGAGCTAGGAAGGTGACTGAGTTTCTGGAGCTTCGACAGGGAGGCATGAACGTTGAGGAGTACATTCTCAAGTTCGAGGAGGGTTGTTTATTTGCTCCGTATATTGCTTCAAATGACAAAGATAAAGGTGCTCATTTCATTCGAGGCCTTAGAGCTGAGATCAGGAGAGATATCAACATGTCCAAGGCTGTGACTTTCAAAGAGATTGTGTCTAAGGCGTTGTTGGCCGAACAAGACGAGAAGGATATCGCCAGAGAGAGGCAGGAGAGGCATCAAGCTGTTGCTCAGAGAGGCCAGGGCTCGAATCAGAGAGGCAAGGATCGTTTCAAAGGGAAGGGCAAGATGGAATCGAGTCCTAGACCACCACCAGTTCCAGTTGATCCTGAGAAGCCGCTGTGTCCTAAATGCAGCAGACATCATCGAGGAGAGTGCAGATTTGGCACTCATATGTGTTATCGTTGTGGCACGGCTGACCACATTGCTAAAGATTGTCCAAGGGGAGCGAGCAAGGATAAGGTGCAGGGTCGCATCTTTACGATGACCAAGGAAGGTATAAACCATGATTCTTCTGTGATCTCTAGTACTATTTTAATTTCAGGCAGAGTAGCTACGACTTTGATTGATACAGGTGCTACTCATTCTTTTATGTCTGAATTGTTTTTGAGATCTTTGGGTATAGTTCCTCCTGTTCTTCCCCTCCAGTTCAATGTTGTTTTGCCTTCGGGGGATGTGTTGTGCCCGACATCGATTGTGTATGCGTGCTCTGTTCAAATTGATGGGCGTTTGGTTTTTGCTAATTTGATTGTCATCCCGATGGTTGCATTTGATGTTATACTTGGCATGGATTGGCTATCAACCTATCGTGCAGTGATTGATTGCGTTGCTAAGACGGTGACTTTTGCAGATGATGGCAATAGGGAAGGTACGCTCGCCAGTGCAGGTACTTCGCTGGTCCTTCCTTTTATTTCTTGTCTTGAGGCTGAGAAGTTGCTGTGTAGAGGTTGTGATGTGTTTCTGGCTTCGATTGTGGATGTGGATAGAATGATTAAGTTGAATATAGATGATATCGATGTTGTGAGGGAGTTTGCTGATGTGTTTGAGGATGATGTGCCGGGTTTGCCGCCGGACAGGGATGTTGAGTTTGTGATTGATCTAGCTCCAGGTACGGTTCCTATTTCTAAGGCTCCGTATAGGATAGCTCCTACCGAGATGAAGGAGTTGAAGACGCAGTTGCAGGATCTTTTAGACAAGGGTTTTATTCGACCGAGTTCTTCGCCTTGGGGAGCTCCGGTTCTTTTTGTCAAGAAGAAAGATGGGTCGTTGCGGCTGTGTATCGACTATAGGGAGCTCAACAAAGTGACTATCAAGAACAAGTATCCGTTGCCACGGATAGATGATTTGTTTGACCAACTTCAGGGTGCTACTGTATTTTCGAAGATTGATCTTCGGTCTGGCTACTATCAGTTGAAGGTTAGGGAATCTGATATCCCTAAGACAGCGTTCCGGACCAGGTATGGTCACTATGAGTTTCTTGTGATGTCTTTTGGTCTGACCAATGCTCCTTCAGTTTTCATGGATCTGATGAACCGTGTGTTCAAGCCTTATTTGGATAGCTTTGTCATTGTTTTCATCGATGACATATTGATCTATTCCAAGACCAGAGAGCTTCATGTAGAGCACCTCAGAGTTGTTCTTCAGTTGTTGAGAGAGAAGAGGTTGTATGCTAAGCTGAAGAAATGTGAATTCTGGTTGGAGCAGATTTCTTTCTTAGGCCATGTTGTTTCGAAGGATGGTATAGCTGTTGATCCAGTGAAGATTGAGGCGATTCAGAAGTGGCCTATTCCTACCACTGTCTCAGAGGTACGCAGTTTTCTTGGGTTGGCAGGTTATTATCGTCGTTTCATCTCAAATTTTTCTAAGATTGCCCTGCCGTTAACCAATCTGACGAGGAAGACTGTGAAGTTCGAGTGGTCCAATGATTGCCAGAGTGCATTCCAAGAGTTGAAGGACAAGTTGACGACAGCTCCTGTTCTTGCTTTGCCCAGTGGTTCAGAGGATTTTGTTGTGTATACCGATGCGTCGAAGAAGGGTCTTGGAGCAGTGTTGATGCAGCGTGGGAAAGTCATCGCCTATGCTTCTCGCCAGTTGAAAGATTATGAGAAGAATTATTCGACGCATGATTTGGAGCTAGCAGCTGTGGTTTTCGCCTTGAAGATTTGGAGACATTACTTATATGGCGAAAAGTGTGAAATTTTCACGGACCACAAGAGTTTGAAGTATTTGTTCTCTCAGAAAGAGCTCAATATGCGGCAGAGGAAATGGTAAGAGCTTGTCAAAGATTATGATGTGACGATTAGTTACCACCCAGGGAAGGCGAATGTTGTAGCAGATGCTTTGAGCCGTAAATCGAGTTCTTCTTTGAGTTCGATGATTCAGAAGCCGTTGTTGTTGGACTTGCAGCGAGAGGAGATTTCTTTGGTAGTCCCTGGAGCCATTGCTCGCCTTTCAGCGTTGGTCATTCGGGCTACATTGACGGACAGGATCCGTAGAGAGCAGACTGTTGATGTTCAGTTGACAGAGATGAGAGCTAGAGCAGAGGAGAAAGGTAACTCAGAGTTTGGGGTGAATGGAGATGGTTTGGTGACTTTCAGAGGCCGTATTTGTGTTCCTATTGGCGATGATATTCGACGAGACGTCTTGACAGAGGCACATACCGCACCATATTCGATACATCCAGGCAGCACCAAGATGTATCAAGATCTTTGTAGACTCTACTGGTGGCCAGGTATGAAGAAAGATATTGCCATGTTTATTTCTCAGTGCCTAACTTGTCAGCAGATGAAGATTGAGCACCAGAGACCTGCTGGGACATTGCTATCATTGCCAATTCCTCAGTGGAAATGGGAGCATATTACGATGGACTTCGTGACTGGTCTTCCAAGGACGCAGAAGGGTTTTAATTCTATTTGGGTTATTGTGGATCGATTGACCAAGTCAGCGCATTTTCTCCCAGTCAAGACAAAGTATTCCATGAACCAGTATGCCGAGGATTATTTAGCAGAGATTGTTAGACTTCACGGTGTCCCTGTGTCGATTGTGTCTGATCGTGACCCTAGATTTACCTCAGAGTTTTGGAAGAGTTTGCACAGAGCTATGGGTTCAAGGTTAGCTTTCAGTTCAGCATATCACCCTCAGAGAGACGGTCAATCAGAGAGAGTTATTCAGATTCTAGAGGATATGCTCAGAGCTTGCACTATTGATTATTCTGGTAGCTGGGATTCTAAATTGCCTCTTGTGGAGTTCAGGTACAATAACAGTTGGGATGGCACCGTACGAAGCACTTTATGGCAGGAAGTGTAGATCTCCCTTGTATTGGGATGAGATTGGTGAGAGGAAGATGTTGGGTCCAGAGTTGGTCCAACAGACTGCTGATGTAGTTGCTGTTATTAGAGAGAGGATGAAGACAGCGCAGTCGAGACAGAAGAGCTATGCAGATGTGCGTCGTAGGCCGTTGCAGTTTGAGGTTGGCGACCATGTGTTTTTGAAGATAGCACCTCTTAAGGTTGTGATGCGGTTTGGCAAGAAGGGAAAGTTGAGTCCGAGATTTATTGGTCCATTTGAGATCTTGGATAGAGTTGGTGATCGAGCTTACAGATTATCCCTACCGCCAGATCTTGAAAGAGTTCACAATGTTTTTCACGTATCGATGCTCAGGAAGTATATTGCGAATCCTTCCCATGTTCTTCGCCACGAGCCATTGGACTTGACGCCGAATTTGACGTACCAAGAGATTCCGGTTCAGATACTGGACCGCAAAGTTAAAGTTTTGAGGAACAAAGATATCGGCATCGTTAAAGTTCTTTGGAGGAACCATTTGATCGAAGAGGCCACGTGGGAACCAAAGGATGAGATGAGAGAGAAGTATCCTGAGTTGTTCGTGCAGTGACGTCAATTTCGAGGACGAAATTCCTCTAAGGAGGGGAGATTGTAATAGCCAAGTCTGGTGTACGGTACGGTTTAAGTTTTCATAAGTTTATTGACTACTTGGTCAAGTTTAGGTATAGTTTGGATGTTAAGAGTTTCGATTTATGATTTATAGTATGGTTGGTTATAGATGATGTGTAGTGCTTTTGTAGCGGCGTTACGATTAAATTCATGATAAATTGTATATTGATCAAAATGAGGTGAGGCCTTTTTCATTAGAAAGATAAGAAATAGAGGTGTAACTTTCTTGTTTTGAGTTTTGTTCAAATCATTGTGGAAGGTTAGCCAAAAGTGCCCCGAAGTGTTTCGTGTGTTTCGACGTTCCTCCAGTGACACATGTTGGGAGAATGAGCATAATATTTTACTCAGAAGTTCAATTGATCTGAAATTTTGAGGGATTCAAGATAAGACATAGAGCTACAACTTTGTAGTTTACCATTTTTCCAAATTATGAAGGGAAGAGGCGTTTCAGAAGCGATCTTTGGAATGGCAGTGCGCAGAGTGCGCGCCCGAGCGGGAATAAATGTCCGCCCGGGCGAGCCTACTTCGAAAATTTTGGATTTCTAGCCGTGAGTTCTGCGTTCGGGCGGAAAAATATGTTGTTTCTAGGTTGCCTACCAGCTACGCAGAGGCAGTTGAACGAGCAAAGGCAGCCGAAGCTGGACTAAGGCGAGGAGGTCTACAGTATATTCCTCCATCTTAAGTGTCAGCTCAGCAGCCTGCCATGCGATTCAGAATCAGGAAAGATTATTCTGTCTGAGCAAGTTATGCAGAATTGTGTATTGATATATGAGGACAATGTGATATTTCTGAATTTGATTGTCCTCCCAATACACGACTTTGATTGTATTGTTGACATGGATATCTTGATGGAAAATCGAGCTACTGTTGATTGATGTCATGGAGTGGTTCGATTTCAACCGATTGATGGACCCAAGTGGAATTTTTATGGCGAGGGTTCCCAAGCCAAAATTCCATTGGTATCTTCCTTGGAAATGTCTCGACTTTTGACTAGCGGAGATGAGGGTTATCTTATCTACGCTATTGATGTCTCTAAAAAGGAACCTTCTTTATCTGAGATTCCTGTTGCGAAAGAATTTCCAGATGTATTTCCCGATGAGATCCCTGATTTTCCTCCTCATCGAGAAGTTGAGTTTAGTATTGATCTTGTGCCGGGGACTGCTCCCATATCTAAAGCCTCCTATCGCATGGCACCTTTGGAATTGAAAGAATTGAAAGAACAATTACAGGATCTTCTCGATAAGGGATATATTCGACCGAGTGTATCACCTTGGGGAGCTCCAGTTTTATTTGTTCGAAAGAAAGATGGTACTATGCGAATGTGTATCGACTATAGGCAACAGAATTGGGCTACTGTGAAAAACAAGTACCCACTTCCTCGTATTGATGATTTATTTGATCAGCTTCAGGGTACTTTTGTATACTCGAAGATTGATCTTCGATCTGGATATCATCAAGTACGAGTTCGTGACGAAGATGTACCTAAAACTGCTTTTCGTACGAGGTATGGCCACTGTGAGTTTTTGGTTATGCCTTTTGGTCTCACGAATGCTCATGCTGTCTTTATGGATCTAATGAATCGCGTCTTTCGAGATTATCTTGACTGATTCGTTATTGTATTTATTGATGATATTCTTGTATATTCGAAATCGAAAAAGGAGCATACTGAACATTTGAGACTGGTACTTCAAATTCTTCGTACTAGTCATTTATATGCTAAATTGTCCAAATGTGAATTCTGGATGGACAAGGTAGTGTTTTTAGGCCACGTCATCTCGAGACATGGCATATCTGTTGATCCTGCGAAGGTCGAAGCTGTATTGAATTTGCCGAGACCTACGAATGTTCCTGAGATCCGTAGCTTCATGGGTTTAGTTGGATATTATCGTCGTTTTATTGAAGGATTTTCGAAAATAGCTAAACCTATTACTCAACTGACACAGAAGAATCAGCGATTCATTTGGTCAGATGAATGTGAAGCTAGTTTTCTTGAATTGAAGACGAGATTGACCACAACACCTGTGCTTACTATTCCCTCAGGTACCGGAGGATTTGTGGTGTGTACAGATGCGTCTGGTAAAGGTTTGGGCTGTGTTCTGATGCAACATGGCAAAGTGGTTGCTTATGCGTCTCGTCAATTGAAATCTCATGAAACACGTTATCCTTTTCATGATCTCGAATTGGCCGCCATTATATTTGCTTTGAAGATCTGGCGCCATTATTTGTACGGAGAAAAGTTTGTTATCTATTCTCGGACCATAAAAGTCTGAAATATCTCTTTTCTCAATCTGATTTGAATATGAGGCAACGCAGATGGATGGATCTCCTGAAGGATTTTGATTGTGAGATTCAATATCACCCTGGATCGGTGAATGTTACTGCGGATGCCCTTAGTTGGAAAGTTCATTATTCTGTTCTAGCTTCTATTTGTGTCGCCAAAGTACACGAGGATATATGTACTTCTGGCTGGACTTTTCACTCGAATTGGAATTATGTCACTGTCTCAGCATTGTAAATTGAGCCGAACTTGATATCGAAAATACGAAAGGCCCAACGAAGCGATGCTCAGTTTCAAAAGTCGAAAGAACTTGTATCTGCTGGACATCAGTCTGGATTTCAAATTTCTTCTGATGGTTCTTTACGACTTAATGGCCGGCTGGTAGTTCCTGATGATTCTGATTTGAAATCTGCCCTTCTTCGAGAAGCACATTGTAGCAAATACAGTATTCACCCTGGAGGTCGAAAGATGTATTTGACATTGAGACCTCAATTCTGGTGGAAACGTTTGAAGAAGGACATTGCTGAGTTTATTTCGAAATGTCTTGTCTGCCAGCAAGTGAAAGTCGAAAGAATGAAACCTGGAGGTTTACTCCATAGTCTCAAAATCCTAAAGTGGAATTGGGAACATATTGCTATGGACTTCGTGACTCATTTACCTCGTTCGCCCAAGGGCTGTGATGCTATTTGGGTTATTATTGATCGGCTTTCGAAATCTGCACATTTTATTTCGTATGAGCGGACTTATCCTTATAAGAGAATGGCCCGTTTATACATTGAGAATGTGGTGAGACTGCACGGTGTGCCAGTCTCGATTGTATCTGATCGTGATCCCAAATTTGCTTCTAAATTCTAGGGTAGTTTTCAGGAAGCAATGGGTACGCGTTTGGCTATGAGTACTGCTTATCATCCTCAAACTTATGGCCAGACCGAGCGTACGATTCAAACGTTAGAGGATATGTTGCGTGCTGTTGTGATGGACTTCAGAATGGGATGGCAAGATGCCTTACCATTGGTCGAATTTTCTTATAATAATAGCTTTCAGACGAGTATCGGTATGGCACCGTTTGAAGCTCTATATGGGAGACGATGTAGATCACCGTTATTCTGGGATGAGATTGGTGAGAGACAATTGACTGGACCCGATACAGGAAATGAATGATAAGGTTCAGTTAATTCGGCAGGGGATGAAAGCTGCTCAGGATCGTCAAACGAGTTATGCGAATAAACGAAGACGACCCTTGGAATTCCAGAAAGGTGACAGAGTATTTTTGAAAATATCTCCCTTTAGAGGCACTGTTCGATTTGGCATGCGAGGGAAATTATCTCCTCGTTATGTTGGTCAATACGAGATTCTGGATCGAGTTGGTGATCTTGCGTATCGATTGGCATTGCCACCAGCTCTATCTGCTAATCATGATGTGTTTCATGTTTCTATGCTGAGGAAATATGAACCGGATCCATCACATGTGCTTGCACCTGACGAGGTTGAAATTGATCCTTCTCTTTCCTATGTTGAACAACATGTTCGCATTATGGATCGAAAGGAAAAGATATTGTGAAATAAATCGATCCCTTTGGTTCGAGTGCAATGGACACGGCATGGTGTGGAAGAGTCGACGTGGGAGTTGGAAAGCAAAATGCGAGATTCATATCAGCATTGATTTGATGCTAGTCCATCTGTTCCATTGTATTCGATGTATTCTGATCCGTCTATTGATTTTAGTTTTGATATGTACTATAACTGGTAACATATATATGTTTGCCAATGTTATGTATATATGGACACTTGAGATTTCGAGGACGAAATCTTTTAAGTGGGGGAGAAATGTAAGGACCGTGTATTGTATTATCGTAAATCCTATGGTGATTACCGATAATTCATGAATTTGTTATGTGATTACGTGTATGATGTATATCATGACAATGGAAGTGAGAAAATAGGTTGTGATAATAAAAAATTATATTAGAAATTGATTTGTTTTTGAAACGTGTGCTGAACCGCGATAAAAAAATGACACATGTTACGGTTTTTAGCATAATTAACAGAGTATTGGTCCAAATGACATGAGGCCAATTTCATTAGAAAGATAATACATAATACTAAAACTTTCATGCTTTGAGTTTTGTCCAAATCCATTTGGAAATATGGGCAAAATCATCCCGAAGTGTATCGTGTGCGTTGTAGTTCCTACAATGACACAGTTTGGGAGAATGAGCATAACTCTAGCATCCTATATCCAAATTGAGTGAGGTCAGTGGTAAATGAAAGCCAAGACATAGATCTACAACTTTCCTGTTTACCATTTTCGCTAATTCGGAACCTAAAATAGCGTTTCGGACAGAACAAGACGCGAACCTGCGCAGGCCCGCGCGCAGGGGCAGAACATATCGCGCATATGCGCGATTTCTGGCGCGCATATGCGCGCGCCGCTTTAGTTGTATGGTATTTAAGATTGCTATGGATGGTTTTGGTGAGAACTATCTTCATTTCTCTTCTCCCTCTTCGAAGAAACATAAGAAAATCGAATTCAAGCGTATGAAATCACCTCGAAACGTTATCCAAACTTAAAACAAATTATATATTCAGAATCCTCGCGTCGAGAGCTTCCTTTTGAGGTAATTTTCTTCTAGTTTCAGTACCTCTAAATATGAAAGTACTGAAATAGCATGTATTTGAAGTCGAGATTCCTATATGTGATAGAATAACCGACAAGAAACTCGTATTCGAAGTCGGAATTGAATTATGTTATGATTTTGATTTGATATGAATTTTCAAAGTTTCAAATGATATTTGGAACTTATATTATTGATTTTGAATCAGGTTATTGATTGAAATGAGTATGTTATTGATGTAGATAAATTATTATACTGATATCTTCAAGCTACATCAACTGGAACGAAGAATTGAGGTATGTTGCGACCGGGTAACATACGACAGGTATCTGTATTATATGATATTTGTCGGATTGATTTGATTGATTGGAATGAGATTATGTATCTATATGCCTTATTTGTTGATTGATGTGGCATACATGACATTGAGATTGAGATATCGATGTATAAAATAAATGTTTTGTTAACACACATCATTTTATGCATACATCAATACATGACATGCACGTTGAGCTATGATCCTTGGATACCCTGATATGATTTGATTGGATTCCGGGGTTTGTGAACACAATCGCTATGCCGGTATTATATGACCCGTAAAGCATAGACAATTGTGGCCCATATGATTGGATATGAGATTTGGGACTTGATGGCGCTTTACCGACGCTATCATACGAGTATCCCATATTGGCCGGTGTGCCAGCTCGAGCATTGATTTGATAGCGATTCGTTTGATTCTGACATGTGCTCAGTGGATGGGCATTTGACCTGATACCTCCACGACATACATGCATTGCATACTATATACCATTGTTTAGATACTTGTGGTATATATGATGGTTGTTCCATACGGAGCTTTGCTCACCCCCAAGGGGGGCTGTTGTTGTCTTTGTGTGTGGACAATGGCAGGTACTCAAGGATATCAGAAGGCCGGAGAGGGCACTTCTGGAGGGACTCACAGTTTGGGCTGAGGTTTTATGTTTTTTTCCCAGTATATATATATGTATCTATATACCGGGGCATGTCCCGAGGATTTGAGGTGTTTGTATATGATTGGTTTTGATTATGTGTGGACGAGTTTTATGATATGAGATAAAATACTATTTTTAGTATTCAAACTATAGAAGAAATATCTTGGGCTCATTGTAAAGAAAATTTAAACTCTTTTTCCGCTGTAATTAATTAACCCTAATCAGATTGCGTTGTAATAACGATTAGGAGCTAAGGGCCCCACAAAACGTGAGAGAACATGGAGGGGCGCAGGTTGCTGCTGGGGTGCTGGGGTTGTTTGCGTGGCTTTCTGGGCAGGGTAGGGGCTCGGTGGTGGTCCAGGATAGGTTTGGTACTGGTCTAGGGTCAGTAACGGTCATTGGTAATCAGTGGTTAGAGGGATGGAGGAGTCCTAAGCTAACTAGGAGAATTGTGCGAGGATAGGTTCACGCACAAAATTGTGGGGTCTGGTTCCAGGTATATTTGACCAAGCTAGGGTCTTGTTCTATGGGCTAGGCTTGGTCATTAGGGTTCCTAGGTGGGTTCGCTCGGGTTTGAATAGAGGTTGCTTGACTATGGCTGTGAGAACCTAGAATTTCCGAAGCAAATCATGTATGAAATAAAACTCAAAATTAAGCTCAAAACTTTAATCTTTACAATAAAACTCAAATATAAACTTAAATTTTCAGCTAACGTGGCTCGAGGAAGTAGTTCAAAAGCTCGAAGATTAGCTCAACGGAAGCTATGCTATAAAAAATCGCATCAATTGAAGAGTCGTCATCGGAGAAGTAAAACCCCAGCTCAAGGACTCGATATTTTAGCTCAATGAAGCTCAACCATGCATGTCCTAAAAGGACCAAAAAGGGAGCTAAAGGACGAGCTAAGGGAATGGACAAATTGATGTCCCTTTAGAATATCTAGGTGACTCTTGGTGCTTGGGATAACTTTGACTACATTTAAGGCTATTCTTGGGGACCAAGGTGGGCGGCCATGGGGGTGTTGAAATGTCTTTTTGGCACCTATAAATACACCCCAATAAGCTGATGGAAAAACACACCAAAAATCCATATAAAAATTCGGCTTCTTCCCTCCACAAAGCATCCAAAATTCGGCCAAGGCAAGGAAATGAAAAGGAAGAAGCTTTGTGCAGTTTGTGTGCTCAACAAATTACGTCAAAGTGCTGCTGGATTCACGGAATAATTTTCTCAAGTAATACGTCGAAGTGCTGTCCAATTTTCGGGAGCAATTGTGTTCATGAATCAAGCCAATTTAATGACAATGTCTTCGAATTTTGTAAGTGGGTTTTTGTTATGTATCGTCTTTTAATTTTAAACTTTGCATAAAGTAACAAGAAATGCTAGAATGTGTGTCCATATTTTTGAAAATCAGTATGTTATAATTTAAAAATCTCGATCGATGTATGAAATGTTCTTCTGATTTAGAGATTCCTTGACTCTGCTAAATTCCTTTTGAATTATGACAAGTTCTGTTCGATAAGTTGAATCCTATGACACATGTTACAAATAGATTTGAAATGGAATGATAATTTTAATTCTGTTTGGCCCCCATCAGTGGGTATAAAACTGTGTTCTGTTTGACCCCTGCCAGTGGGTATAAAACTGTTTTCTGGCCTCACCCCTTAGAGGACTAACATATTGGGGAGAATTTGACCATAGAAATGAGATGAGTGAAAATGTTGTGTTTGTTTCTGACTTGATTCTAATTTGCTCTAAATCGTCTGATAATCTATGTCTCATATTTGATTCGGTTCCGTTATGATAAGTCAGCAATAAGTTTTGAAAGTTTGTTAAAGAAATACTTTAAAGATTAAGTTCTATATGTATCTTTGGAAATCGATCGATACCCGCTTGCTGAGTGGTTTCCAAAACACTCACCCCGTACAACTTTCAGATAAGGATAAAGAGCAACTGAATGAGGAGGAGAAAGAAGCTTTCTTGGGATGGTGATCGAATGTCAAGATTAAAAAATCAAGATTTTTACCTTTCTTTTGTTTAGTTTCAGCAAACTCTGATGTAATTTTTATTCTGTTGTCATTGTGAAGACAATATTTCGTTATATGAAAAAGACTAGTTTTTGGCGATTTGCTACGAGGCTTAATTGTTTTCAAGTATTTGTTAAATAATGCCAGATGTCACCGACGCCTCGGTTTTGGGACGTGACATTTAAGTGGTATCAGAGCCACCATGTTCATAATCCCGCTGAGATTTTTTTCCTAGTGCATTCCTATATGCAGTAAACTCACCCATCGAATTCATTCGCATATTACGTCGTTATCTCAAAATTTCCTTCGAAATTCAAAGCCAAACTCCTTAAATCATTCTTTAAATTCTTAGTATCAAAAATTCCACGACAACAGTGTGCCCATTCAAATTTTGTTCCTTTCTATCCTTTATACAGTCCTGATATTTTACTTCGATTTATTCTAGGAAATGGCTGCTCCACAGACTCGTGCTCAAGCTACCCTTCGTATGCGTCAACTCACGATAGATAATCAAGCTAGGGAAATTGTGACTTTGAAGGCGCAACTTGCTAGATAGAAACAAGAGAAGCAGGAACTTAACGAGATCAGGAACATACTCGAGACGGATGTGCAGTAACTTACTCATCAGCTAGACTTGGCTGAGAGCCAACCTCTTCAGATACCTACTGAGTCAGCCCGTGTCGAGAGCCTAACTACATTGAACAGAGACTTGCTAGATAGAGTGGAGACTGAGAGAGACCATGCTACTCGAGCTCGTCAGCGGCAAGAAGAGTTCAACAACAAGCAAGATCGATATATCTCCAAGTTGCATAACACCATGAATAGGCTCCAAGACCAGAATAACTATTTGCATCTGGTGATCGAAAACATGGAAGAGGAAGAGGAAGCATCGATGGAAGTGGTTGATGACGATAGCGATAGCGACGAGGGAGATATGATAGAATAGGCTAGGCTAGTACAATGATTGTAATAAAATATGTTTTGAAAAGCCAAGAGATGTAATAACTTATTTAAATAAAAATTATATTATCTTTAAATTTTTGAATATTTAAAATTTATGAGTATTTTATCAAAAAAATGATTTTTCTATGTATCTTTATAGGAAACAAAAATGGATCCTCAAAGAGTTATAACCGAACTCCAAAAACAGCTCCAGGAAAAAGAAGCAGAAAATAAAACATTGAAAGATAAAAATGGAAAACTCGAGAGGGGTAACTATCAGTTAGACGGGAATAATGTATGCATGATAGAGGACCCTCACCAGGCTAGAGAAGAAGAGAAAAGAATGTGCAATGACGTTAGACGCTAAGTTGCTTATCACCTAGAATCTGAACGTCAACACGATAGCACAAAAGGAGAGTTGGAAGCAATTCAAGGAAGGTTTTTGGCAGCAAGGAATCGAGAAAACAAGCTTAACAAGGCTATTTATCAACTCCAAGTAAAGATAGAAGAGCATGAATTCAATGAGGCAGTAAACCAATCGACAATACAAGAGCTTCAAGACCAGGTGAATAACCTCGATGACCACAACACAATGTTGGAAAACCACATTTATCAACTACATAATGATATGATCAATATGGAAGAGCTCATGGACGAATTCAAAGAAAACCAAGAAGAGAACCCTATGGAAGAAGAAAATGACGAAGCTGTAGGGGATGGTGAAGTGATAGGCAGTAGAATTATTCCTAGGATAAGCATCAATTTTATTTAGGCCAATTAGGTTAATCATTTTATATTAAAAAAATGATGTATGCATTTTAAAAATTAATGAAAATATTTATTTGATTATGTATTGTTTCAAACAAATTAATAAAATATATGTTTATAGAAAATAGTAGGCAGACCACCCAGAAACAACTGTAACCCCTGCAGAGTCAATCGAAACAAAAACGAAAATCCACCATCACCACCGAGGGTGAATCTCAATCGAGAAGACATAATGGCAATAGCTACTATTGTTGCTGCCACACTGCAAGGGATTGAGAACCCAACTGGCAATGCCATCCAACCACCACCAGAACCCCAACCTCCTGGCTTCAAGTATCACTATGAATCCCTCCGAAGGAATCGAGTCCCAACTTTTGATGGGAATCCTGATCCATAAGTCAGTCATAACTGGCTTAAGAATGTTGAAACTCAAATCCATTTGCTGGAAATACCTGAAGATCTCAAGGTTGAAGTAGTAACACCGTTTCTGAAAGATCGGGCATGCAAGTAGTGGGAAACGGTGTAAACATCTTTGGGTGAGTAGAGCAGATCAAATGGAAAACCTTCAGGAGAGAATTTTTGAAGCAATATTACCCAGCAGAATTTCGTCTGCAAAATTTGAGCGAGTTTGAAATTTTTTAACAAATATCGGACATTACAGTGATGGAATACACCTCAAGGTTCAATTATCTGGGAACCTATATTCCAACAATCATGTCAGCTGAAACCTTGAAAATACACCGTTTGAAGAAAGGGCTGAACATCCTAGTTTAATCTGCTTTGGCTGTATACAGGCCAAAAAATTTGCGAACTTAATGGGCACGGAAATGAGCGCGGAAACTGATATCAAACTCTGAGAAGAAGAGAATAAGAACAAGAGAACTTTTTCCAGTCAGTCTGCTCCGGGTGGCCCCAAATTCAAACGGCCAAATCAATCAAGTGATCCCTCAAGGGTAACTTTTAACAATGTTGACCACAAGGAAGGGAAGTGGTGTTCTAATTTTCGGCAGAATCACATCGGGGAATGTTATAGGAAAATGGGCACTTGTTTCAGATGTGAAAAGATGGGTCATCGGGTTAAAGATTGTCCTGAGAACAAAGAAAAAGGGACTGGACCCAGTAAACAAAATGAAAACAAGACTAACACTCGGGTATATGCCATAACCCATAAAGAAGCTGATAACACCAACGATGTGTGTGAAGGTACGGCCTTACTAAATGAAATGTCTGCTTATGTCTTGTTTGATTGTGGTGCTACGCACTCATTTGTGTCTAGAAGATTTGCTAAAAAGCTGAAACTTGAGCATGAAACTCTTAGTGAACCGTTAAAAGTTGCAACACCTGCTAGCAAAACTAATGAAACCCATAAGGTATATCAGAATTGTAAATTTTCATCGGTATACAGAACTTTGAGGCAGAATTGATTCAACTCAATATGATTGAGTTCGAAATCATTTTCGAAATGGAATGGTTGGCTAAACACCATGCCATGATAGACTGCCAAAAGAAAAATGTTAAACTTTAGACTCCAACTCAAAAGGAAATCATATACCAGGTAGAGTCCAAGGAACGAAAATCTCTGCTATCTGCCTCACAAACCTGGAAGGCCATAAAATGCGGTGACGAAATCTACCTGGTAATTATCAGCGAAGTCAGAGAAGAAACTACTCCAAAGTTGGAAGAAATTCCAGTCGTCCAAGAATTTCCAAATGTTTTTCCCTAGGAAATATTGGGTGTGATACCCGATAGAGAAGTGTAGTTTGAAATAAATTTGGTCTAGGTGCTACACCAATTTCAAAGGCACCATACCGAATGGCTCTAGCTGAATTAAAGGATTTAAAGGAACAACTTCGAGAGTTGTTAGATAATAAGCAAATCCGACTGAGTACATCCTCGTGGGGAGCCCCAGTCCTGTTTGTAAAGAAAAAAGACGGAAGCATGAGACTATGCATTGATTATAGGGAGTTAAAAAAATTACAATAAAGAATAAGTACTCGATCCTAAGAATAGATGATCTTTTCGATCACCTAAAAGGGGACAAGGTTTTCCCAAAACTATATCTATGATCAGGTTACCATCAGCTGAAAGTCAAAGCAGAGGATAACCCTAAAACTGCTTTTAGGACAAGATATGAACACTACAAATTCACGATAATTCCTTTTGGTCTAACAAATGCTCCTGCAACATTCATGGACCTTATGAACCGAGTATTCAAACCATACCTTGACAAGTTTGTTGCATTATTCATAGATGACATCCTTGTTTACTCAGCAAGTGAGTAAGATCATCGAGAACATCTGTGTTTCATTTTGCAGACACTGCGAGAAAATGAACTCTATGCCAAATTCAAGAAGTGTGAATTTTGGCTAAAAATTTTGGCGTTCTTAGGCCATATAATCTCTGAATTAGGGGTGTCAATAGAACCTAAGAAAGTAGAGGCAATCGAGGACTGGCCACAACCAAAAACAGTAATTGAAGTACGGAGTTTTCTAGATTTAGCTCGCTACTATAGAAAATTTGTAGAAGGATTTTCTTCGATAGCTATTCCTCTCACCAAACTTACACAGAAAAATTTGAAATTCATTTGGAATGAAGCATGTTAGAAAAGTTTTGAAACCCTGAAGACGAAACTCGCATCTACACCAGTACTAATTCTTCCTGAGGATGGCAAGAACTTCACAATATACAGTGACGTTTCAAAGGAGGGTTAGGGTGTGAGCTTATGCAGGAAGGTCAAGTAATTGCCTATGCATCATGGCAATTAAAACCTTATGAGCAAAATTACCCAACTCACGATCTTGAATTAGATGCAATCATATTTGTGCTAAAGATCTGGAGACAATATCTTTATGGGGTATGAAGCGAAGTATTTACTGATCACTAGAGCCTCAAATACATATTTACCCAAAAAGAACTAAACATGAGGCAAAGAAGGTGGATCGAACTTCTGAAAGATTATGATTTATCAATCAATTAACATCCGGGTAAGGCGAATAAAGTAGCAGACGCTTTGAGCCGGATGAACATTGAGAAAGTAAGATTATCTTCTCTATCAGCGCAACCATGAATTGATCAAATTAAAACAAAACCAGAATCCCTTTATCACAAAGATTAAAGAACAAATTCAAGAAGGAAAGACCCCAGAATTTCAGATTGATGAGAGTGGTGTTCTCTGGATGAAAAGACGGTTGTGTGTTCCAAACATCGATGGGATTCAGGAAAAAATAATGGTTGAAGCACACAAGTCAAAATTTTCAATCCATCGCGGAAGCACCAAGATGTAACGAGATCTGAAAAATAATTTCTGGTGGAATGGAATGAAGAAAGACGTAGCTATCTCTGTTTCAAAGTGATTAACCTGTCAACAAGTCAAATCGGAACATCAACGGCCTAGAGGACTCCTACAACCATTAGAAATACCAAAGTGGAAGTGGGAAAACATCTCCATGGACTTCGTAGTAGGACTACCAAAATCGAAACAAACTCACGATGGGATTTGGCTAATCATTGACAGACTCACCAAATCGGCACATTTCATACTGGTTTGAATGAATTACAACCTTGATAAATTAGCCAACCTGTACATGGATAGCATAGTGAGATTACACGGTGTCCTGGCAAGTACATTATCTGACAGAAATCCAAGATTCGTATCACGATTTTGGAAAAGTTTTTTAAAATCTAGGGGGACCAAAGTCGCTCTCAGCATGGCCTATCATCCACAGACTGATGGCCAAACTAAAAGGACAATTCAAACCCTCGAGGACATGTTGAGGGCATGTGCTCTGGATTTTCATGGAAATTGGATCGAGCAATTACTTTTGATATAATTTGCTTATAATAATAGTTATCACAATTTGAAATGGCTCCATATGAAGCCTTATATGGTCGAAAGTGTAGCTCACCTCTATATTGGGATGAAGTCGGAAAAAAATCTATCACTGGACCTGAGCTTGTTTAAGTAACCATTGACAAGGTGGCTATAATCAAAGAAAGACTCAAGAAAGCTCAAGATAGACAAAATAGTTGGGCATATTTAAAGAGAAGACTGTTGGAATTTGAGATTGGTGAAAAGGCGTATGTTAAAGTCTCTCATATGAAAGGAGTGGTTCGGTTCAGCAAGTCCGAAAAGCTAAATCCAAGGTATGCAGGATCATTCGAGATACTGGAGAAAGTAGGAACCTTAGCTTACCGACTGGTTTTGCCTCCAAATATGGCCAGAATTCATAACGTTTTCCACATATCACAACTAAGGAAATATATCCTAGACCCAAGTCACATCCTTAAAGTCGCACCGCTGATGATTGAAAGACACTTGAACAAAGAGCTAAAGTATGAAGAAGTCCCTATTCGAATAGTGGACACCAAAGATTAAGTGTTGAGAAACCGAACAATCCCATTTCTCAAAGTGCAGTGGTCAAATCATACTGAACGGGAAGCAACTTGGGAACAAGAAGAGAAGATGCACACACAATATCCTCATCTCTTCAAAAGATCAAGCTGATCCAAGTTTCGAGAACGAAACTTTCAATAAGGAAGGAGAGATGTGAGAGCCCAGAATTTCCGAAGCAAATCATGTAAGAAATAAAACTCGAAACTAAGCTCTAAACTTTAATCTTATCAATAAAACTCAAATATAAACTTAAATTTTCAGCAAACATGGCTCGAGGAAGTAGTTCAAAAGCTCGTAGATTAGCTCAACGGGAAGCTATGCTATAAGAAACCGCATCAATTGAAGAGTCGTCATCGGAGAAGTAAAACCCCAGCTCAAGGACTCAATCATTTAGCCCAATGAAGCTCAACCATGCTTGTAACGCCCCAGATTCGACGACTGTCCTCACTGTACCAAGACGAGTCTTTCCAGCGTGCTTATGTCCTCACTCACACGCACCCTAAGGAACTTCCCAGGGGTCACCCATCCCAGAATTGCCCCAAGTCAAGCACACTTAACTTTGGAGTTTTAATGTAATGAGCTACTGAAAAGAAGATGCACCTTCTTGATATGAGTAGTACCAATCAAAACTTTGAAGCCCTCCTCAACTGCACAGTCTCATACCTGAACAGTTTCGGAATCCCTCTCTTTCTGGTGTAAGATCAGTTGATTCATGTTCTCTCCAACTAGAACCTGCCAGGAGCTGCTCATTGTCCGTGCAACCTCATGGCACCTTCGATCACCCCCCGCCCTCATCGGCCCCGGGCCTCACATGCCCACCAGCTTCCGCTTGGTTCGTACCCGAACCACACCATACTAGGAGAGGTTGGCTCTGATACTAACTGAAACAACCTCGACTTTTTTTTTTCTAATCATAAACCATAAACTCGAAAATACTAAATAAAATATCTTACCATTTCTAACAATCATAATAATTTAACAATTTAAATTTCAAATGCATAAAATAAATCATAAATCATCGACTAACCAAAACTCTTAAATCGACCATTAAAAAGATCAACTAAAAAAAGCATAAAATATCTATAATTAAATCATTAACATAATCTTTAAAGCATTAATCTATCTAGCTAGTGCGGAAACATAAAGTCACTCGGGTGTGTACTGCTGCACTCGATCCACTCACTCGTCAGCGCCTCTCTTAAATCATCAAATACTGCATCATACAAACCTAGTGAGTCTAATGACTCAACATGTTCTAAACATAGATAGCAAATAATACATATACAATCACATACATTAAAAATTATACTTTTATTTAAAATAGATTTTGAACATAAATAAACCATTTATCATTTAAGCATAAATAAATCATTAATCATAAAAATAATTTTAATATAACTTTAAACATAAATAAATCTTTTAAAAATTATTTAAAATTAGCTTTTGATCATAATTAAATCAATTTAAAATAGCCTTAGTTATCATCATGAATCATATATCAAAAAATAATTTTAATTATAAAGCTTTCAACCATATATCATTTTGGATGAAGTTTGATCCTTGAAAGTGACTAGCTTTTATCCTCCGGTCGACTGATCAGTCTTCAACTCCACATGGCCCATGGGGGTGTGCACTAGGCTCCACCGTGAAAATACGATCGTCGGGGTCTCTCTGGGACCTTTTCCCATACACGAGGTCCCTCTGGGGCCTTGGCCCGAATATGGGCTAACTATGGGGCATTGGCCCTCGCATCATCCCCACAAAATTGTAAGTTCACCGTCCTCACATAAACGGATCCCCCACAAATCATATATCATATGACACAGTCAATTCACATCCATCAAAATATTTTTCATTTTCTTTAAAAATCATAAAATAACATAGCTTTCCAAAAATAGCATTTTCAACATGGTCGAGCCATGGTTTCAATTTTAGTCTTATTAATTTCGTTTTTAACACCTATTCGAACACACCGAACCATCTCCAAAAATACTCGAGCCATTGTCGAGCCACCTCGAGCCAAACCCAAGCCAACCCACCTAGGCACCCTCATGACCAAGCCCATCCCGAAGAACAAGCCCCTAGCTCGCCCAAACTCACCTTGACAGTAGACCAATTCTGCATGTGTGTGTGCGTGAGTCTCCTTGCATATCTAAGACTCCTAACCCAGCTAGGGCTATTTTAGTCCTTAACCACTTGACCCCTCGTGACCCTAACCATCCCTGCACCACGCCCAGACCCAGCACAGACCATCCCAAGCCCTAGAACCCATGCAACGAGCCACAATTTTAGGAACCAGCAGCTGCGCGTTTCAGCAGTCACGCGCGCTACAGCTCTCCAGGGTGCGCGAGTTGCTTCATCCACGTTTGCCCGTGCCAGCGGCCACCCAAGCCACTCCAGCCCCTACCCAAACCTTGGACCATCTCCCTGGGACCCTGACAGACCACCTATCCCAGCCCAAACCGAGCCACAGCCCCTGGAATTCTCGACCACCCCATTGCACGCTCGGGAAGAGTCCTTGCTCAAGTGGACTCTTCCCTAGCCACTCCCCTTGAGCCCTAGCCATGCTAGGACCCTACCTGACCCTGACCCACGTCTAGCCTAGTCCCAACCCAAGCCCTAGCCAATCTGTGAGCCCCCATGCATAACCGAGCCACCTAGTTCAAGCCAACGAGGAATTGCGCCAATAAAAACCCACGGTTCTTCTTTGCTTTTGTCCTACAATCGCCAGCTTATTTTCTATTAAATTTTATCATGTTTTAACCAATTATCATTAATATTTTATCATGTATTGGCAGAGCACTCTTTGGATTCAAAAATGTTTTTAAAACAAGCGCGAAATCATCGTATTTTTGAAAATAAACATTTTATCGTAAAATATATCAAACACCCCTATTTTTCATAAATAAACAATTAAATCATGCATAATATGATTTGTATGATGTTTTAAAAGAGTTTAGAAACGTGCCATTGCGTTTATAACGCTTGAATATACGATCCTCGGCGAGGATGCGACGTTGGATGACCGGACGACGAAGAACACAAGTTTTTCTTCTCCTTATTTTTTCGAAAATTGCAAGTGTGTGTGCTTGGTGAATTCGGCTGATTGATGGTGTTTTATGGTGTTAAAAAGTCCTTGGATACTTATTTATAATAAATTAACATATTAATGGGATTTTATTTTGGGCTTGCAAGCTTAAGGGTAATTGGGCCTACTTAAATAATTAAATTGGGTCCAATAATATTTATTTAATTAAAACATAAAAGCTTATAAATTAAGTTTCGAAAAAGAATATTTTCGAACTTTTAAAACTTCTTATTTGCCCAAAACCGGATTCCCGGAAAAAATCGAGCTTGACTCGTAAAATAATTCGAACTCCCAGGTTTTTAGGAAAAATTAAATCATTTTTAATCATATTAGGAAGCATGGCCATCAATTAAATAAAATTACATAATATTGTCTTGGTCGTCCCCGGTCTCCTTTCCCCTGCCTATTGTCGAATACTCGAGTAAAAATCATTAATTTCATGTGATCATGTCATATTATTATTTAATCATGCAATCATACATTTAATCTGAAACGAACTCTAATTTTTTTATACTAAAGCATAAATCATAACTCAAAAATACCAAATAAATAAACTTAAAATTTCCAACCATTCATAATAAATTAACATATTAAATCTCAAGTGCATAAAATAAAATCCTAAATCATCGACTAACCAAAATTCCTAAATTCACCTTTAAAAATATCGGCTAACAATAAAATTAAGCATAAAAATATCTCTAATAAAAATAATTAACATAATCTTTAAATCATTTATCTATCCAGCTAGTGCGGAAACATAAAGCCCTCGGTGTGTACTGCTGCACTCGATCCACTCAAGCGTCAGCACCTCCCACGTTCTATATATGGATATCAAATAATACATATACATTCACATGCATTAAATTCATATTTTTATTTAAAATATCTTTTGAAAACAAATAAACCCTTTTAAAATCATTTTAACATAATTAAATCATAAATCGTAAAATCATTTTAAAATAACTTTACGCATAAATAAATATTTTAAAAATCATTTAAAATAAGCTTTAAGCATAAATAATTAATTTTAAAAATAGCTTTAAATCTCATCATAAATCATATATCATAAGAATCATTTTTATCATAAGTTTTCAATCATATATCATTTTGAGTGAAGTTTGATCCTTAAAAATGACTAGTTTTTATCCTTTGGTCGACTGCAGTCTTAGCTCCACATGGTCTATGAGGGTGTGCACTAGGCTTCACCATGTAAATACAATCGTCGAGATCCCTCTGGAGCTTTTTCCCATACACGGGGTCCCTCTGGGGCCTTGGCCCGTATATGGGCTCCCTCTGGTGCCTTGGCACTCACGTCATGCCCACAAAATCATATATCATATCTTTTGTCACAGTCAATTTATAAAAATCCTTTTCTTTAAAAATCATAAAATAAGACATGTTTCAAAAATAGCATTTTAAACAGTATAAATTGCACAACTTTATCATATATCATAAAAATACATAATATCATCAAAATCCTCATTTTAAATCATAAAATATCATTTTACAAGCATTATGATCCTTCGGGACGCTGCCAAGCGTTTTTGTATTTTCCTATGTGTAAAATTATTGTTTTACCCCTAGACGTAACAATTCTCGAATTTATCTTTTTATCACTTTTAATGACAAGGGATTATTTTAAATAATTATTTAAGTTTAAATATAATTTTTCATAATTTTATAAAGCTTAAAACTAGGCTTTTCAATTAATTTTTTAATTAGCGTTTTGTTAGGCGATTAAATCCCGGATAATTCCAAAACTCATTATTTTGATCCCAAATTTTAAACATAACATTTTTATTATTTATTCTACCCTTCCAAGTTAGGGACACATCGAGCCGTCTCCCAATTTACCCGAGCCACGCCCGAGCCACCTTGAGCCAAACCCAAGCCAACCCATCTAGGCACCCTCCTAACTAAGCCCAGCCCCTAGAACCAGACCCTAGCTCGCTCAAACTCACCTGGACAGAAGCACAAACCTGCAAAAGGAAGGGAACTCACGCCTATGGAGTCCTAGCCCACTAGGACTCTTCCAGCCGAGCCACCACCAAGCCACCTGAGCCTAACCAACCTTGGACCACGCCCAGACCTAGCCCAGCCCCTGATCGAACGCACGAGCCATCTGAAGCTAGACAGCAGCCTGCGCACCCTTGAAGGAGTTCTCCACGTTTTTCTGTGTTTGGCAAGAGCCACGTAGAGCCACCCTGCACCAACCCATGACCCAACCCTTGGCCAACCTCCCTTGACCCTGATGGACCAACCTAGCTCGCCCTTAGCCCCACTGCACCCTTCTCCCGAAGCACAATAGCGTGATCAAGCTTGGGGGAGAGTCCTAGTTCTCTAGGACTCTTCCCTAGCCACTACCACGCACCTAGCCTCCCTAGGACCCATCCTAGCCCTGAACCATCCCTGGACGAGCCCCCACAAGCCCATGCATAAAACCGACCCCGTGACCCTTGCAAGCACAAACAAAACCCTCGGCCCCTTTCTCTTGATAACCCAAGGTTTCCAACTTGTTTTCTTATCAAATATTATCATATTTTAATCAATAATGATTCATATTTTATCATGTATTGGCAGCGTACACGTTGGATTCAAAAGCATTTTTCAAAACAAGGGTAAAATCAACGTATTTTTGAAAATAAACGTTTTAAGTAAAAATTATCGAATACCTAATTTATTCAAGCATAAACAATTAAAACACACATATTATGATTTTTATGATGTTTGAAAGGATTTAGAAAACGTGTATTCGCGTTTATAACGCTCGAATTTTCAATCGTCGGTGAGGAAGGACGAACGAGCGACGAAGAACACAAGCTTTCTTCTCCTTATTTTTTTCGAAATCTTTGTATGTGTGAGTGTGTTTATTTCGGCAGCAGATCTGAGGAATTATGAGGTTTCAAAGACCTAGGTAGCATATTTATAATTTAATTTGCAAGTTAAATGGTCTTTGGTTTTGGGCTTGCAACTTAAGGGTATTTGGGCCTACTTAAATTAATCAAATTGGGCCCAATAACACTTAATTAATGAAAACATAAAATTTTATAAAATTAGTTTCCATAAAATAATATTTTTGATCTTTTAAAACTCCTTGTTTGCCCAAAACCGGCTTCCCCGGAAAAATCGAGCTCGACTCGTAAAATAATTCGAACTCCTACTTTTTCAGAAAAATTAAATCATTTTTAATCATATTAGAAAGCCTTGCCATTATTTAAATAAAAAATACATATTCTTGTCTTGGTCGTCCCCGGTCTCCTTTGCCCAGCCTATTATCGAATATCGGGCACATAATCATTTAATCATATAATAAATGTCATGTAAGCATTTAAAAACAATTAAGCAGTTAAAATAATTTTGCATGCATGTGGTATATGTAGGTTGGTTTTTCGGACGTTACATAATTATATAGTAAACATCATGCTAGCATTTAAAAGCAATTAAATAAAACAACTAAGTAATTAAAACCATTTTGCATGCATGTGGTTTACGTAGGTTGTTTTTTCGGACGTTACAATTCTCCCTACCTTAAATAGAATTTCGTTCTCGAAATTTTCCTTGACTTGATGATTACGAAGCTTAAATTCCCTTGTCCACTTCCAACTTAACCTCCAATTTAAATCTTACTCTTCAATTCGGTCATCAAAATCTTGAAAATAGCAATTCTAACCCAAAATTTCATAAAGTCGACTCTTAAATTCACCTCAAGTAGTGCATGCACCCTATTTTCTTCTAAGTTCTTCATTATCCCAATCAATTCCTTAACCCAACATGCATTTAATCATTTTTCATGCCGGATGCAACAACATTTATATCATGCATCATAAAAGTATTTAAAAGAATTTTAGCATAATAAATATAAAGCAGTAAAAACTCACATATTTGAGGCGTGATTTCTTGAGCTTCTCGGAGTGACAATACACATTTTTTTGGGAAAAACCTGGCTCAAATGAAGCTCAACCATGATTGTCTTAAAAGGAATAAAAAGGGAGCTAAGGGAATTGATAAATTGATTATGCAAGAAATGTCCCTTTAGAAAATCTAGTTAACTCTTGGTGCTTGGGATAACTTTGACTACATTTAAGGCTATTCTTGGGGACCAAGGTGGGCGGCCATGGGGATGTTGGAAAACCTTTTTGGCACCTATAAATACACCCCAATATGCTGATGGAAAAACACATTAAAAATCCTTAGGAAAAATTTGGCTCCTTCCCTCCACAAAGCATCCGAATTCGGCCAAGGCAAGGAAAGGAACGGAAGAAGCTTCGTGCAGTTTGTGTGCTCAACAAATTACATCGAAGTGCTGCTGGATTCATGGCATAATTTGCTCAAGTAATACTTCGAAGTGCTGTCCAATTTTCGGGAGCAACTGTGTTCAAGAATCAAGCCAATTTTCGGACCACATCTTCGAATTTCGTAATTGGGTTTTCTTTACGTATCTTCTTGTAATTTTAAACTTTTCATAAAATAACATGACATGCTTTAATGTGTGTCCATATTTTTGAAAATCAGTATGTTATAATTTAAAAATCTCGATCGATGTATGAAATGTTCTTCTGATTTCGATATTCCTTGACTCTGCTAAATTCCTTTCGAATTCTCATAAGTTTTGTTCGATAAGTTGAATTATGTGACACACTGTTACAAATCGATTTGAAATGAAATGATAATTGTAATTTTGTCTGGCCCCCATCAGTGGGTATAAAACTGTGTTATGGCCCCCATCTGTGGGTATAAAACTGTTTTCTGGCCTCAACCCTGGGAAGACTAACATATTGGGGACAATATGACCATAGAAATGAGATGAGTAATAGTGTTGTGTTTGCTTCTGATTTGCTTTGAATCGTCTGATAATATTTGTCTCATATTTGATTCGGTTCCGTTATGATAAGTTAAAAGTAATAAGTTTTGAAAGTTTGTTGAAAAAATGCTTTAAAGATTAAGTTCTATATGTATATTTGGAAATAGATCGACCTCCACTTGCTGAGTGGTTCCCAAAACACTCACCCCTTACAACTTTAGATAAGGATAAAGAGCAACTGAATGAGGAGGAAAAAGAAGCTTTCTGGGGATGGTGATCGAATGTCAAAATCAAAAAAATCAAGATTTTTACCTTTTCTTTTGTTTAGTTTCCGCAAACTCTGATGTAATTTTTATTCTGTTCTCTTTGTAAAGACAGTATTTAGTTATATGAAAAAGATAAGTTTTTGGCCATTTGATACGAGGCTTAATTTTTTTCAAGTAATTTTAAACAATGCCGGATGTCATCGATGCCTCCGTTTCGGGGCGTGACAATGGCTCGAGTAATTTAGGAGATGGCTCGGTATGTTCGATTAAGGGTCAAAACGAGAATTTAATAAGAAAAATTGGAATCATAGGTCCACGGGTGTGGTTCAATGCTCATAAGGGTAGATTAGGTAATAAAAAGGTTATGTTTAAAATTTGGGATCAAAATATTGAGTTTTGAATTTATTTGAGATTTAAACGCCTCACGAAACGTTAATTAAAGAATTAAAGAAAAAGCCTCGAATTAATCTGAATAAAATTATGAAAAATTATATTTAAGCATAATTGATTATTTGGAATAAACCCATGTCATTAAAAGCAAGAAGAAGACAAAATCGAAAATTTTTATGTCTAAGGTCAAAACAATAATTTTACACTTAGGAAAATAAATAAAAACTTGGCAGCGTCCCGAAGAATCATAATGTATGTTAAATGCTTTTGTATGATTTAAAATGTTGATTTTTATGAAAATATGATATTTTATGATTTATGATAAAGCTGTGCAATTTTTATTGTTAAAACGTTATTTTTGGAAAGTTACGATATTTTATATACTTTTAAAAGAAAAGGAAAAATATTTTAAGGGATGTTAATTGACTGTGACAATTGATAAATGATATGTGTGGGATCAGTTTTAAGAAAGAACAGTGAACTTACAATTTTGTGGGAATGTCGTGAGGGAAAAGGCCTCGGAGGGAGCCCGACGATCGTATTTCAATGACTAGAGCCTAGCGCCCACCCCCATGGACCATGTGGAGCTGAACACTGATCATTCGACCGAAGGATAAAATCTAATCTCTTTCAAAGATCAAACTTCCTTCAAAATGATATATGATTGAAATGATTTTATGATATATGCTTTAATTATTCTCTAAAGCTATTTTTAAAATGATTTATTTATGCTCAAAATTTATTTTAAATGATTTTACGATTTATGTTTTAATTATGCTTAAATTATTTTAAATGATTTATTTATGTTTTAAAGCTATTTTTTAATAAAAATATGATTTTTAATTCCTGTGATTGTATATGTATTAATTGTTATCCATGTTAAGAACGTGCTGAGTCATTAGACTCACTAGGTTTTTATGATTCATGATTTGATGATTTATGGGAGGCGCTGACGATTGAATGGATATAGTGTAGCAGTACACACCCGAGGGCCGTTTATTTTCGCACTAGCTAGATAGATAAATGATTTAAAGATTTATGCTAATGATTTTACTAGAGATATTTTTATGCTTTATTTTATTGTTAGTTGATCTTTGTGAAGGTCGATATAGGATTTTGGTTAGTTGATGATTTAGGATTTATTTTATGCACTTGATATTTCATACGTTAATTTATAATTATTGTTAGAAATGATAAGATATTTTATATAGTTAGTATTTTCGAGTTTATGATTTATGATTAGAAAAAAAAAGTCGAGGTCGTTTCAACCACCCCCGTCATTGTCGCACTAGATTGAAATCTACCTTTGGAAATCATGTGTAATGCAAGTGATATTGTTTTGTGGCAAAAGAGGGACAAAGTCTTGCATGTAATCTACTATGGAAGCATGACACTTTCAAGAGCTTAACTAAACTACATTACTACAGAAAAAAGAGTTGTTGGCTATTGTGTTTGCTTTGGATAAGTTTCGGTCATACCTGGTAAGGAGTACAGTGATAGTCCACACAGATCATTCAGCTTTGAAGTAACTTTTAAGCAAAAAGGATGTCAAGCCAAGATTGATAACATGGATCCTTCTACTACAAGAATTTGACATAGAGATCGTGGATCGTAAGGGGAAAAGAAAACCAAGTTGTTGGTCATTTATCGAGATTGGACAAGCCTAAGGAAGGTAAGCATGTAATTAGAGATGAATTTCCTAACGAGAAATTTTATGCCATCTCTAATTTACCGTGATATTGTGATTTTGTGAATTATTTATCATGCAAATTTATTACTTCTCATCTTACATATCAGGGAAAAAATATTATATTATCTTTGGAAGATCCTCTTTTGTTTAGAATTTTTGCAGATGGAATTATGTGTAGGTGAGTTCCTGTGGAAGGGGTAAGTTCTTAATTTTCTCGTTGTCATAATGCTCCAACACAGTTCAAGGATGCACACACTTTGTGGGGACCCGAACCTAAATTGTCTTCTGTGACTAAGTGGATCAATTAATTAATCTGGATCTAAATTTTTTTTTAAATAAATAGGTGTGCAACATATGATAATCAATGTTATATAAACATCACAAGTAAAGTATAAGTCTTGTACAAAATATATTTATCTCAAACTAGGGTTCAACAACTATACATCAAGTGTTGAAAGCCAATTCTACTTCTACGTCCGGATCTCCACGCTAATCTTGATCTCTCATCCTCTTCTTGACCATAATCATGTCCCACCTGTTGTCATGCACACATACAAACACAACAACAGCCGGATAACTCCGGTGAGAATATAATTCCAAGTATAAACAACGTATACATACAATCATATAAACATATATAAAAGCGTATAACAATTATCAATAACCTGTATCAAAATCTGAAAACATGAATCAATATAAATCTGTAAATCACACTCTGTGACTCTAAATCTATTACTCGACTCTTCTCTAATCTAGGGATCCTGGTTGAATAAGAACGCAACAGTCTCCCACCTACTTTCCTCAGCTAGATGGTGGTACGTTCTTATTCCCAGACTTAGGCTATCTATATCGAATATATGCAATAGAGGTCGATCTACTCTTAAGCACATCGATATACACCAAAACTCCAGTGACCTGGCACCTCTGCCAATGACTAGGCACATCTGCCCAAGACTCGTGACTTGGCACCTCCGTCAAAGACTCATCTAATAATGCATGCTTTACTATAACTCAATAGACTAAGCATATCAATCTCAGGAATTGCAGTTATATCAAAGCAATAACAAATAAGTATGTTGTTTTGGGAAACTCAAGTCGAATCTAACTCGAGTCGTATCTCCCGGTCAACATTGATTTATACCTTTCTTTTGTCGATCTGACGAAGTCGAAGTCTTGAATTTGAAGCCTGTTAATACTCAATCTGGCAATGATATTCGAAATATACAATATCACTATACAACCCAACCAATACTGGATATAATCAGAATTCAATCTAATTTTGTTTCAACGGCATAACAGCACAATCTCGATATAGCCAGCAATACAATATCAACAGATACAAATCATAACTCATAATCTATAACAAACTCAATCTGATATCAAATCTGTATAATCTCAATCAAATTCAATCTGAAAATGATAACAATTTCATATAGTGTCTGTTTTTCGATCCGGTTTTGATTATATGATTACAACAAACTCAGGACCACATAATAACAATCATATCATGATTCCTTCAATACCATATTTTCAAACTATAACGAAACATAAGGAAACTTACGTCCTTTTGAAACTCTTTTCGATAGAAACACAGTATTGAACCCGGATTGAAAATCAGACGCCCAGATCTTGCGTAAATCAAATTCTAAGATGAAGAACTTTAAACTTCTCCAAGAAGCCTCGATTCTTTCCACTGTAGCTTTTGTATTGGAAATAAAGAATTTACATATATATATCGTGCATGGCAAGGATAGGCGGCTCCCTCTTGGTGCAGCACGTCTCGCGCATATGCGTGACCTTCCTCGGCGCATATGCGCGAGACCTACTGGTCTCTGCGCATCAACATTTTTCCAGCTCGCGCACAAAGCTCGCGTATATGCGCGAGACCTACTGGTCTCTGCGCATCAACATTTTTCCAGCTCGCGCATATGCGCGAGACCTACTGTCTCGGCATTTGTCTCTTACACATGCTCGCCCATATGCGCGCCCTGTCTCGCGCATATGCGCGAGGTTCTCTGCCTATCTCGTGCATATGCGCGCCTCTTGGTCGCGCATATGCGCGAGGGCTTCTGTCCTCGCACATATCTCATGTCTTCTTTTATCTTTCCCGTCTTTTCCTTTCCGTCTATAATCACATCAATTATCAATTAATCATTTGAAATTACAGTAATAAAATCTCGGGCATTACAATTCCCCCCCTCTAAGATCTAATTTCGTCCTCGAAATCGCAAGCAATCAAATCAGATACAATAAAAAATGCATAATAGAAGCTAAACAGGAAACTCACATCAGTGAAATAACTCTGGGAATTTTTTTCTCTTGTCTGATTCAGTCTCCCAGGTAGCTTCTTCAGTGCCATGACGACTCCACTGAAATTTCACAAGCGGAATAATCTTCGTTCTTAGTTGCTTTTCTTTACGTTCTAGAATCTGAATCGGCTTTTCAAAATTACTCAGAGTCTCATCAAGTTCTGCCTCATCTGGCTGAAGAATATGAGATGCATCAGGAAGATACTTCCGCAATAAAGATACATGAAAGACATCATGTATTCAAGATAAAGAAGGCGGTAGGGCGAGTTGATAGGCACGATCTCCTATCTTTTCGAGAATCTCATACGGCCCAATATAACGTGGAGACAACTTCCCTTTCTTGCCAAATCTAACAACGCCTCTGAAAGGAGAAATCTTCAGAAATACTCTGTCTCCTGCCTCAAACACAAGAGGTCAACGTCGAATATTCGCATATTTGGCCTGTCTGTCTTGAGCTGTTCTCATTCTCTGTCGAATCAGCTTCACTTTCTCTGTCATATCTCGAATCATCTCAGGCCCAATCTAAGGTACCTCAGAAATATCATCCCAATAAAGAGGGGATCTGCACTTCTTACCGTACAACGCTTCAAACGGAGCCATCTCTATACTCGTCTGATAGTTGTTGTTGTACGAAAACTCACAAAGTAGCAAAGAATCTTGCCAACTCATGCCAAAATCTAGCACTACAACTCTAAGCATATGTTCCAATGTCTGGATAGTCCGCTCTAACTGTCCGTCTGTCTGTGGATGATATGCGGTTCTCAAGTGCAATTTAGTACCTAGAGCTTGTTGCAAACTGTGCTAAAAATGCGAAGTAAAGCGAGGATCACGGTCTGATACAATGGACTTCGGCACTCCATGCAATATGACCACTTCTCTGACATAAATCTCTGCCATCTGGTCATGTCTGTACGTCATCTTGTACGGAATAAAACATGTTGATTTGGTCAATCTATCAATCACAACCCAAATTGCATCACAACCTCGGGAGGAACGTGGTAGCTTCGTAACAAAATCCATAGAAATGTGATCTCATTTCATTCAGGAATAGATAAGCTATGCAACAACCTCCTGATTTCTTTCGTTTGACTTTTACCTGTTGGCAATTCAGACACTTGGATACAAATTTTGCAATATCTTCTTTCATCTGTTTCCACCAAAACTGTCTTTTCAAATCATTATACATCTTTCTGCCACAAGGATGAATACTGAATCGACTACTGTGCACTTCGGACAATATCTGTCGTTTCAACTCTGAAACATCTGGCACAACAAGACGATTATTCACATACAATATGTTATCACAAATCTGATATTTTGATTGATGCCCTGCTCTGACCATCAATATCGAGTTCTGAACATTCTGATAAACTTTCTGAGCTTCTTTAATTCTCAAAAGCAACTCTGGTTCGACTTGAATAGAATAGAGTCTCAAAGGCTTACAGTCTGTTTCAAATACTAATCCAGACAAATAGCAATCTTCAATCAAATTCGAAACACCAATCGTCGATAAGGATGAAGAACATACCTTTCGACTCAGTGCATCAGCTGCTGCATTCGATTTCCCCGGATAGTATTTGATTTCATAATCAAAATATTTCAATAAATCAAGCCATCTTCGCTGCCTCATATTCAATTCTGACTGTGAAAATGAATATTTCAAACTCTTGTGATCAGAATAAATCTAAAATTTCTCACCGTATAGATAATGTCTCCAAATCTTCAATGCAAATATGATGGCTGCAAATTCAAGATCATGAATTGGGTAGCGTGACTCATGTGGTTTCAGTTGTCTCGAGGCATAAGCAATCACATGTCCCCGCTGCATCAAAACACAACCCAATCCTCTATGAGAAGCATCACAATAAACAACAAAATCACCAGTACCTGACGGAGTAGTCAACACCGGAGCACTGGTCAATCTCTTCTTCAACTCTGGAAAGCTGGATTCACACTCCTCTGACCAAATAAACGGGGCATTTTTCTGAGTCAACTGAGTAATCGGTTTAGCAATACTGAAAAAATCTTTAATAAATCGATGATAATAGCCTGCTAAACCCATAAAACTGCGTATCTCTGGCACTGATGTCGGTCTAGGCCAACTGATCATAGCCTTAACTTTGCTAGGATCAACAGAAATACCATCTCCAGATATAATGTGTCCCAAAAATATAACTTGTTTCAGCCAAAACTCACATTTTGACAGTTTGGCATATAATTTCTCAGCTTTTAGAATTCTCAATACAGTTCTCAAATGCTCAGCATGATCAATCATATTCTTGGAATAAATCAGAATATCATCGATAAAAATAATCACAAAATCATCGAGTTATCTCTGAAATACATGGTTCATCAATCCCATAAATACAGCTGGAGCATTCGTCAAACCAAACGGCATGACTATAAATTCATAGTGGCCATACCTGGTTCTGAAAGCTGTCTTCGATATATCAAAATCTCTGACTCTCAGCTGATGATATCCAGATCTCAAATAAATCTTGGAATAAACAGAAGAACCCTACAACTGATCAAATAAATTATCGATATGAGGCAAATGATATTTATTCTTTATCGTAGCCTTGTTCAGTTGCCGATAGTCAATGCAGAGTCTCATTGAACCATCCTTCTTTCGAACAAACAGTACTGGAGCACCCCAAGGAGAAACACTCGGTCTGATGTAACCCTTGGCCAGTAAATCTTCTAACTGATCTTTTAATTCTTTCAATTCGATCGGTACCATTCTGTATGGCATTTTTGAAATAGGAACTGTACCTGGTATCAATTCAATACTGAAGTCTATTTCTCGGATTGGAGGCGAACCCGGAATTTCATCTGGAAAGACATCAGAAAACTCACATACCACTGGCAAATCTGCCAATGACGGGCTCGATTTAAATACATCTACTGAATACACAAGGAATCCCTCTGCTCCTTTCTGTCATAGATAATGCAGATATTAAATGAATTCTAGATCTAGAACCTTTACAGTAAAATTTCCATTCACCAGCTATCTAAGGTCTGAATCTCACAATCTTCTGAAAACAATCTACGGTAGCTCTGTACTTGGTCAGCATATCGATACAAATAATGCAGTCAAAATTCAGACAACCCAAGTACAATACAATCTAACTCAATCTCATGCCCGTCATACTGTAGCATACAATGTTTCACAGAATTCACTGATATAAGTCCTCTCCCCAAAGGTGAAGAGACAGATACTACAGCAGATAAAGACTCAACAGGCAATGCATGACTCAATGCAAATCGCTCTAAAATAAATTTATGAGACGCACCTGTATCAATCAATACGTAAGCAAGATAACCACATAAAGAACAGTTACCTGCAACAACAACATCTGGTGCTTCCTGAGCCTGTTTTTCAGTCAAAGAAAATACTCTGGCCTGATGTCTCGGAGGCTGGCTAACAGTCTAGCTTCCTCCTGGCCTCGGCTGTGAGTGAGTAGTCGGTAGTGGCTGGAAAGAGTGAACAGCAGATGATAGTCTATTAGTCTAAGCCACTGATCTAGATGATTCTGCTCCCTGGGATCTTTGGGAACCTCGCTGTGGACAGACTCTAGCAAAGTGTCCCTGCTGTCTGCAGATGTTGCAACTACCAGACACTCCTTGGCATTGCTCTATGGGATGTCTTCCACCACATGTTCTGCAATAAGCCCCTGTATAACTTTGGCTCTGTCGTGAACCATTGGAGCTAGAGGAACTGCTACCAGACTTCTTAAAGTGTTTCCCTCTGGCTTTCAGATAATCTTTCTTTCCACTGCCACTACTAACACTATCAAATCTAGTAGGGGGTTGGTGGAACTGAGTAGAATTTGGTTGCTGTCTTGGTACTGGAGGAACATATGAAGCTCCTTTCTGCCTAATCAGGCCAGCTTCAGCTCCTTTTGCTCTGTTCAGAGCGTCAGCAAAGTTATTCGGTCTCCCGGTGTTTACCAATGTAAAAATCTTAGGATTTAGCCCATTGATAAACTGATCAGCAACAGCTTCATCATTCTCAGCAACATGCAGAGCAAATCGTAACAAGGTAGAGAACTTGGCCACATATTCTTCAATGTTTAGCCGACCCTGTCTCAGATTAGCAAACTCTGCCCCCTTGTCTTTCTTATACGAATACTGGGAAAAATCTTTGATAAAATTCAGTCTTAAAGATTTTTCAAGTAATAACTGTACCTAGGTGCTCCAAAGCCCTCTTGGTTGTGAGCCACCAATTCTTCGCAACATCATGCAATTGATTCCCAACCAGTCTAACTCGGCGCTCATCTGTATAATCCAGTGAATTGAACAACATCTCTATGTCATCTAGCCAACTCTCACAGTCAAATGACGTCTCAGTGCCCTTCAAAGTCAGCGGTTTGAATGACTGAAATCTCTTCAGTAGTGTTTCCATAGGAGTTGCTGTGACATCCATCGGATTAGTCGAGGTACTACCCTGTTCTGGGACTATTCGAGGAGGCATATCTGATTATCAAAAGGGTTAATAACCAAATACAACAAATCTATTTCAGTCCTCCTCTGATCATCTTACTGCTGATCAAGAATCGGTTCTGATTCATTCTCAAGTCATACATATTTCCAATCAAATCAGATATTCAGGTAAACATGTATTAAAGCAGTAATATGCTAGCAGTGAAAAAAAACAGGAAAAAAACCTCAATCTACCCCGCTCACTAGCTTTTACATCAGTCTAAAGAACCTACTGCTCTGATACCACCTACTGTGGGGACCCGATCCTAAATCGTCTTCTGGGATTAAGTGGATCAATTAATTAATCTGGGTCTAAATTTTTTTTAAAAAAATACATAAGTGCGCAAAATATGATAATCAATCTTATATAAGCGTCACAAGTAAAGTACAAGTCTTGTACAAAATATATTTATCTCAAACTAGGGTTCAACATGTGGGGACTCGAACCTAATTCGTCTTCTTAATCATTATAAAGATCATTTATTTAATCTGGGTCTAAATTTTTTTTAAAAAAATACAAGTGCGGAACATAACATAATAAATCTGATATACATATCAAAAGTAAAAGTACAAGTCTTGTCCAACAGATATTCAGATCCACTAGTATTCAACAACTACATCAAGTGCTGAAAACTAAATCTGCTCCTAAGTCCGGATCTTCACGTTAAACTTTACTCTCTCATCCTCTTCATGACTCTGATCATGTCCCACCTGTTGTCATGCACACATACAAACACAACAACAACCGGATAACTCCGGTGAGAATATAATCCCAGTATAAAAAACGTATACATGCAATCATATAAACAGATATAAAAGCATGAAACAGATATCAATAACATGTATCAAATCTGAAAGACATGAGTCGATATAAATCTGTAAATAAACTCTGGACTCGTCATCTCAGACTAGACTCATCTCTCATCTAGGGATCACGGTTCATGGACATTGGCACAATATACCGAATCTTCGCAATAGAAGCTGATCCGCTCCTACGCAACATCAATATAAACCAAACATCCAGTGTCTTGGCAACTCCGCCAAAGACTTGGCATCTCCGCAAATGACCGCCCATGACTCAACACGTGCTTTGCTATAAATCAATAGACTAAGCATATCAATCTCATGAATTGCAAATATCAATGCAACTAAAGTAAAGTATGTGGTTTTTGGGAAACTCAAGTCAAATCAAACTCGAGTCGTATCTTCCCGGTTCAACATTGATTTATACCTTTCTTTCGTTGGGGTTCGACTCTGATCTATCTTGGAAACCTTCGATATCAATCTGGAATGGCATATTCAAGGAATACAATATCAACGAATATTCCAATCAATACCAGGTATAATCAAACTCAATCTAATTCCGTTTCAACGGCATAACGACATAATATCAATATACCCAGCAATACAAATCAACATATATCAATTCCCACAACTCATAATCATTAATAATACAATTCTGATATCAAATCTGTATAATCTCAATCAAATCAATTCTGAAATTCATAACATTTTCATACGCTATCCATTCTTCAATCCGGTTTCAATTATACGATGCCTAATATCACAAGAACACCATATATGAATCATACCCGATTCCTTCAATATCATATTTCCCAATCATATCAAAACATACAAAAACTTATGTCTTGTCGAAGCCTATAACGAGAGGAGTACGGTACTGAACTCGGATCGAAATTCTGACGGACGGATCTTGCACAATCACAAATCTAAAATATGAAAAGGCATAAGGATTTTTCACGGTGCTTCTCGTTCTTCCTCTTTTTGAATTGTTGAAGGCATGAAGACTTAGTGTATATATATATCTTGCATGAGAATATACGGGTGGCTTCATCTTCTTGCTGCACGTCTCGCGCATATGCGCGACCCTCCTCGGCGCATATCCGCGAGACATTCTGTCTCGGCGCGTGTCTTCTCGGCAGCTCGCGCATATGCACGCCCTCTCCCGGCGCATATGCGCGGGGTTCTCTGCCATACTCGCGCATATGCGTGGGTCATGTCGCGCATATGGGCGAGGTTCTCTGCCTACTCCGCGCATATGCGCTCGGCTTGGTCGCGCATATGCGCGAGGCTCATTCCTCGCATATAATTCCAGTCTTCTTTTCGTCTTTCCCGGTCTGTTCTATTCCGTCTATAATCACATCAATTATCAATAAATCATTTCAGATTATAATAACAAAATCTCGGGCATTACACAACAACTATACACAAGTGTTGAAAGCCAATTCTACTTCTAAGTTCGTATCTCCACGCTAATCTTGATCTCTCATCCTCTTCTTGACCCTGATCATGTCTCACCTGTTGTCATGCACACATACAAACACAACAACAGCCGGATAACTCCAGTGAGAATATAATTTCCAGTATAAACAACGTATACATGCAATCATATAAACATATATAAAAGCATATAATAGTTATCATTAACCTGTATCCAAATCTGAAAACATGAATCAATATAAATCTGTAAATCACACTCTGTGACTCTAAATCTATGACTCGACTCTTCTCTAATCTAGGGATCCCGGTTGAATAAGAACGCAACAGTCTCCCACCTACTTTCCTCAGGTAGATGGTGGTACGTTCTTATTCCCAAACTTAGGCTATCTATATCGAATATATGCAATAGAGGTCGATCTACTCCTAAGCACATCGATATACACCAAAACTCCAGTGACCTGGCACCTCTGCCAATAACTAGGCACATCTGCCCAAGACTCGTGACTTGGCACCTCTGTCAAAGACTCATCTCATAATGCATGCTTTACTATAACTCAATAGACTAAGCATATCAATCTCAGGAATTGCAGTTATATCAAAGCAATAACAAATAAGTATGTGGTTTTGGGAAACTCAAGTCGAATCTAACTCGAGTCGTATCTCCCGGTCAACATTGATTTATACCTTTCTTTTGTCGATCTGATGAAGTCGAAGTCTTGAATTTGAAACCTGTTGATACTCAATCTGGCAATGATATTCAAAATATACAATATCACTATACAACCCAATCAATACTGGTTATAATCAGAATCCAATCTAATTCTGTTTCAACGGCATAACAGCACAATCTCGATATAGCCAGCAGTACAATATCAACAGATACAAATCATAACTCATAATCGATTACAAAATCAATCTGATATCAAATCTGTATAATCTCAATCAAATTCAATCTGAAAATGATAAAAATTTCATACAGTGTAATTCTTCGATCCGGTTACGATTATACGATTACAACAAACTCAGGAACACATAATAACAGTCATATCATGATTCCTTCACTATCATGTTTTCAAACTATAACGAACATAAGGAAACTTACGTCCTTTTGAAACTCTTTTCGATAGAAACACAGTATTGAACCTGAATTGAAAATCAGACGGCCGGATCTTGCGTAAATCAAATTCTAAGATCAAGAACTTTAAACTTCTCCAGGGAGCCTCGGTTCTTTCCTCTGTAGCTTTTGGATTGGAAATGAAAGATTTACATATATATATCGTGCATGGCAAGGATAGGTGGCTCCCTCTTGGTGCAGCACATCTCGCGCTTATGCGCGACCTTCCTCGACGCATATGCGCGAGACCTACTGGTCTCTGCGCATCAACATTTTTCCAGCTCGCGCATATGCGCGCACAAAGCTCACGCATATACGCGAGACCTACTATCTTGGCATTTGTCTCTTACACATGCTCATGCATATGCGCGCCCTGTCTCGCGCATATGCGCTAGGTTCTCTGCCTATCTCGCGCATATGCGCGCCTCTCGATCGCGCATATGCGCGAGGGGTTCTGTCCTCGCACATATCTCATGTCTTATTTTTTCTTTCCCTTCTGTTCCTTTTCGTCTATAATCACATCAATTATAAATTAATCATTTCAGATTACAGTAATAAAATCTCGGGCATTACACACTTAAATCCTTCAAGCCGGATTCTATTAGCCTACACAGTTCAAGGATGCACAAACTTATGTTTTTAATTGCAATAAATGCCAACATGTCGAAATATTTGAAGGATACACGAAATGTCATTGAATAATATTTTAGTCTGTGAATTGTTTAATGTGTGAGGGATTGATTTCATAGGGCCTTTCTAGATTCTTTAGGTAATAAATATATTTTGGTGGTTGTGGATTACGTATCCAAGTAGGTGGAAGAAAGTGATTGTAGAACCAATTACTCTAAGGTGGTGATCCAATTTTTAAAGAAATGTATTTTTGCAAGATTTGGCACACCTAGAGCCATTATTAGCGATGTGGAACACATTTTTGTAATCTTCATTTTTAATCTCTTTTGGCTAAGTATGGGGTAACTCACAAGGTATCAATACATTATCATTCTAAAACTAGTGGTCAAGTAGAAGTGTTAAATTTCGAGATTAAGAAAATTTTTGAGAAAACCATTGGATTTTCAAGGAAAAAATCATCTAGTAAATTGGATGATGCATTGTATGCATATAGAACAACATTCAAAACCTTTATAGGAACCTCCCCTTTTAGTTTGGTCTATGTAAAAGCTTGTCACCTTTAAGTTGAACTAGAGCATAGGGTATTATGGGCTACTAGATTTTTGAACTTCGATGTGAAGCTACAGGTGATCAGCGTCTTCTACAATTTAATGAGCTGGAGAAACTTCGTCTTGATGCATATGAGAATGCAAAAATCTAAAAAAAAAGACAAACAAGTGGCATGAATCAAGGATTGTAAATTGGGGATTTGATTCTGTACAAAAAGATGTTCTTTAAAATTATCGTCTGAAACTCATGCTAATTAAACTTTGTTCCAAGTAGTTTGGGCCTTTTGCTGAAGTTTTTTTCATTTGGTATTATAGAAATCCATGGAGATTCTGGAAATCCCTTTAAGGTGAATGGACATCGATCAAAATTTTTTCATGAAGAAATTGTGTAGCAAGAGGAGCCGAGTACTCATTTGCATGATCTAAACTAATTTATAAAGGGAGTTGTCTTACTATAGACAATAAATTTAGCGCTTTCTGGGAGGAAACCTAATGATTTATTTTATTTCATTTAATTTATTTTTATTTTTATTATTTTAATTCTCTATGATTTTGATGCGTGTAGGGAATATTGGAATGCATTAAGATGATTTGATTTTTGGAAAAAGCTTAAACTATTGAAATAAGATATTTTAAGCATTGAAGAATTCTACCATCCCCGTGTGGGACTTCGTGTGTTTAATGTTTAATCATCAAGAATGAAAGTTCTTCTGTTGATTCTTTGAAAAACTGCACTTGTTATTAGATGACAGACTAATTGACTTTCTAGATTTTTGATCATTCAAGATATTGAATCCCGCCTAGAATTGATTGAGATAAGTTGTAGTTGTAGCTGAAGAATTTGAGCATGAAGTAGTTTTGTCTCATATTTTGAGACATTATCTATTCACCCACTTTAAGTCATAATTGTATGAATTACTTGTGAATTGGCAAGAAGTGAGCTCATGAAAAAAGAAAATAAACAATCTACAAACTTTTCTGATTATCTTTCGAGACGCAAATATGGAGGAGAATGACTTATGGGTGATTTAGACGATCCTTGGATGATATAAGCCTTTCGAGCTTACCCAATGTATCATTCATATCCCTAGTGTCCCATTTTGAGCCTATTAAAAATCGAATGAAGTGTTCCTAAGGCACACACTTGGCACTCATGCGTATTCTTTCGAAATCTCACACCAACTACCCAATCTTATCACATACACTATTCTTCTACCTTAATTTTGAGAGAATTCAATAACTCCTACGTGTTGAAAAAAAAACAAAAAGATTGGAGAGTTTGCGAAAAATTATGAAGGAATGAAAGGGATTAAAAAATTATAATGACAAAAGAAAAGAAGAAGGAATGTTTTATAGTGAGGTAAAGAAATAAAAGGGATTGTTGATAAAGTGGAAGGATTACAAAAAAGCTAGAGGATTAAAGTTAAATGATGAAAGCAGAAGGAAAATTAAAAAGTTAAATGAATGATGATGAAATTCAATAAGGTGAGGAAGATAAGAGATGAAAGAGTGTACTGTATGATTAAATTGTTTATTTTATCTTATTTTTGGATCTCCTTACCTTTAAAATGGTAGAATGATGAGATAATGGACATAGGATTTAAAATGTTACAAGGAATTTTGAGCGCTCGGGGAATATTTTTGAAAACGTACCAAAACGAAATATTTTACGTACACGTTATTGGGCTTGGTGGGCCTGTTATAGTAGGATTTTGGCCCAAGACCTCTGCCTTGTAATATTTTAAATCCTATGTCCATTATCCCATCATTATACCATTTTATTTTTCCCTCAAACCCTAGCCTCCCCCACTCCCCTCTCGGCCGCACCCTCACACACACATTGGAACGATCATGGGCCATTATACTTAACAAACATGGACCTCGGTCCATACCTATGCACCACTACTGGTCATGGGTCGTTAGGATGGTCCAGAATGAGTCGTAGCCCTTGCTCATGCACCGTCACTCATAGAATATCTCACCCCTGGAAAGTGGTTTCTTTTGCCTCCCCCAACACTTGAACCCAGAACATCGACGCTTAAGTACCTATATTCTTGAAGTGTTGATACCAGTTGAATAGATATGTATATGTATATAGAGGACCTCCAGGATTAAGTACTCAGGACCTCCAGGCTTAAGTACCTAGGTACTTAGGCTTGTAGGTCCTTGGATCAAGTGTTGGGGGAGGCGAAAAAAATCACTTTCTAGGGGTGGGATATTCTATGAGTGACGGTGCATGGGTATGGGCTACGTCTCATGCTGGACTATCCTAAGGGTCCATGACCAGTAGTGGTGCATGGGTATTGGCCGAGACCCATGTTGGTTCAGTCTAATGGCCCATGATCGTTACACACATACCAGCAGATTTTTGTCTCGTTTTCAAGGAGAATTCAGTAGGTGTATCGTCTCGTCCCTCCGGTGTTTGTCTCTCGCTTCGTTCGTTTGATTTTTCGAGCATTTAGATGCAAAGGCACGCCCTATATCTTCCTCTTTCTCATCGATCACATCATATATATATATATAGATTGAATGATTTTTCATGATAACTAATAGATCTACTAATATGAATTGATTTTTTATGGTTTTTACATGAGAAATATGGGATTCTTTGTCATGCTTCTCACGTTTTTATCATGGATAAAGGGGCTGCCAGGTTTTGATGGTTATGGGACGATCTACAGGAGGTTCAGAGAGTGTATAGGTTAAAACATCAGATCTAGAACGAGTCATTGTAGGTGGCCGATCAGACTTCTTGGTTTTGGTTCGGTTCTGGATTGATCGAGTGATAGGATGGGAGCAGCGGTTCAAGGCAGATGTAGCCCGGGGTGGCTCGTGTATATTTGGTCGTGGTCTAGGGGCGGATCGAGGAAGCTAGGTATGGTTGTGGTTCGTATTTGGCTTGTTTCGATGAACCATGCACGTCCGAGTGCATGGGGCTGGGGACCATGGTTAGATCAATCAAGGAGGGTTCAGTCAAGTCAGTGGCTTGTCTGGCGTTGTTTGGGCTAGGTTCGAGATATGGGCTTGGCTTGGAGTTATAGTTTCGATTTTTCTTTCTTTTGATACAGAAATTCTAGAGCTTTCTAGGGTTTTGAGGGTCATGTATGGTCTGGACATGGTTAGGTTTCATTAATTCATGGTTTAAGTTTGGGAACGTTTGGTTGATTTTCGAGCTGATTCGGGTTAAAATCGGGACTCCGGTCCAAGTTTTAAAACGAATTATAGAATTTAATGCATGGACTTGAATTTATGTCCGATAAATTATTATAAGTATGTTTTAGGGTGTTTTAATAAGTTTGGATGGATTCGGGTCGAAGATTTAAGGTCCAGGGGTAAAATGGTCAAATTGGGGTTTCAGTGACAAAATTGGTCATTTTGCACATGATTTGAGTTTGCAGTCCTGGCAGTGCCCCGATAACTAAAAATGCAAGTTTAAAATTTTTATTTTATATGAATATGGAATTTTATGAAAAACGCTGAAAATACGTTACATACTTGTTTTCAAGAAAATGTATGTATATGCATGAAATTTTATAAGTGATGAAGATGATGACATATTTGAAGGGAGGTGACTTGGTTGTGACAAATAGGAATACGAACACGAACACGAAACATGTAAGTCCAAGGCTCAGTTGACGGGTGAGAGCGTCACTGATGTCTCCGCCGCCTAGTAACATAGTTATACATAGATGGATTCATCGACCAATATCTGATACGAAAGTCACAACTAATGATCTCAATTCAATAAAGGAAAACGAATATGTATATGATGACATGATTCGAATAGGAATATGTTTATGTTTATTTCATGCTTTTGAAGATCAAGAAAGCTATTTTAATTATAATACTTTTTACTGCTGCTTGATATGTATATGTACTTTGTTATACGGTTCAGGTGTGTTGAGTCTTTAGCCTCACTAGGTGTAATTGATGCTGGTGAGCATGTTGTTGAGGAGACTGGAAGTGTTGAGAACTGAGTGGACTGAGCTGGTAGCGCACGAGAAGCTAGATGACCTTTCGATACTTCCGCAAATTATGATTTTATGAGGGTTATGGTTAAAACAGTATTTCAAAACGTTCATGATTTTTATGCTTTGAGGATTGGTAGATTTTTAGTAATATGTTGATGTTTTATTTTAAATAGTAAATGTTTATGTTGGTCACACTTTCAAGATTTGAACTGCAGTCTATTTTATACAGGATTTGGATTCATTTTAGTGTATAGTTTGATATATATATATATATTCGGTTAAGCAAAAATAATTATTTTAAAAAAAAATTCAGTAGTTTAGTAGTAGATGTTTCAGTTGGTATCAGAGCAAGGTTCTTGTAGAGGGTTGTGACACCGCCAGCATCAGAAACTCAATCGTCAAGTCTCAGGTTTGTAAGTTTACATGCTTTAAATGTTTTAAAACGTTTTCGTATGTTATCACCTACATGTTTATATGATTTACGCATTTCAGTACATGTCGATATGATTATATGTTTTGAATTTAAAAGATTTAAAGGCTATATTGAATTGCATGTTGGTTACATTTAAAATTTGGACTGCATTCAGATATTATGTCTTTCAGACGAGCTCCTAGCACTGACAGGTAGGATGGTAATCCTGGAGAGGGCAGAGGCTCTCCACCACCACCACCACTACAAGGGGATCCCGCTACTCGAGTTTTAGAGGGTATAGCTTTATTGATGGAGCAAGCCCAGCAGGCTCCTAGGCATCATCAGGACATGTATGAGCAGTTCAGGAGGCTGAATCCGAAGGAGTTCAGTGGCACCACTGAACCATTTGTGGCTGAAGGTTTGATCAGGTCCCTAGAGCTGCACTTTTGATATCTGAACATGGGGGACGCTGACAGGTCCGATGTGCCACCTATATGCTGCGAGACGATGCGGCTCTGTGGTGGGAAGGAGCAGAGCATGGAGTTAATCTAGCTACCATCACCTAGAATCAGTTCAAGGACATGTTTTATGGCAAATATTTCACTGCAGACATCAGGGGGACGTCTGACTAGAGAGTTCATGAGTATCCGACAGGGGGAATCATATGTTGCAGAGTTCATCTGGAAGTTTGATAGGGGATGTCACTTTGTGCCCCTTATTGCGAGAGACGCTGCGGAGAAGCTGAGACATTTCATGGATGGCCTAAGGCCCACTATTCGTAGAGATGTTATGCTGATGAGGCCCAGGGATTAAGAGGCAGACACTGCTTGCGCCTATCAGGCAGAGTAATCATTGAGAGACATCGATGTAGTGATGCAGAGGAAGAGGCACAAGCTCAATAGAGTTCACAGCCCACGAGAATCAGTTCACATGGCCTCCTAGAATCAGGGGCAGCAGAAGCCCCAAGGTCAGTTTAAGAAGTCATGGCAGCAAAAGACTCCTCAGATCACAAGTGCCCCAAAACAAGAGTAAAGATAGCCATGCAAACAATGCAACCGTTTCCATTACAGTAAATGTATGTGGAGAACATTTAAGTGCTTCATCTGCAAACAAGAGGCTCACGAGGCTGCTGATTGTACAAGGAACAAAGGACCCACTACTGGCAGGGTCCTATGTAATGCATGTCGAGAAAGCAGAAGCGGAGCCAAACAGGACATTGATCACTGATAACATATTCGCTTAACATTTTTATATTGCTTGATTTGCATGAAATGTTAAGTTGGATAGTAAAAGTGCTTTAGGAACCAAGAACACAGGAGAAAATAGGTTGCACGTTCTAATTAGATGGATGTGAGGAATGACATTGAATTTTTGTGAAATTTTGGCATGAAAAGCGAACTTTATTTTGTTGAAGTTTTGAATTGAAGTAAGTTAAGAATTCTAAGGGTAGAATTGTAACTAACCAAAATTTTAAAAACTTGAATGTATAAATCCGAGAATTACAGGGACTGTTTCAATAATTTTGTAAACTTCAGGGCCAAAAATTTAGGGCCCGAAAGGAGGAAAGCCGATATTTATTAATGGTCTTTATGCAATAATTTAAAATTTTGGGGTGTAAATTGGATAAATTCGAGAAACATAGGGACCGAAATGTAATTTCTGAAATTTTATGTATGCATGGATTGGCTAGCTTCGAATGGAGTCTCGATAGATTTTCGGCAAAGGTCGGTGTTTTTTCGACAATACACCGAGAAGTCTTTTGTTTTTGAGGCATCAAGGAACAAGCAGATGTTGCACATTATCTCATGTATTTGTGCGAGTAAACTTATACAGAGAGGCTGCAAAGCATGTCTAGTGAGCATTGTGTCAGTATCAGAGGTAGTCGGTCAGAGACTAGAGGATTTCGAGGTTTTCAGAGACTTTCCTAGCGTCTTTCATGAGGATGTTTCTGGCATTCCACCAGACAGAGAGGTGGATTTCTCTATTGAGTTGATGCCAGGTACAGTGCCGATTTCAGAGGAATCATATTGTCTAGCACCTGCGAAGATGAAAGAACTGAAAGATTAGATTCAAGATTCTCTTGACAATGGTTTTATTCACCCGAGATTTTCTCCTTGGGATGCACCGGTATTTTTTGTGAAGAAGAAGGACGGCAGTATGTGACTCTGCATTGATTATAGAGAGCTAAACATGGTCACCACCAAGAATAAGTATCCACTGCCTAGAATCGAAGACTTGTTTGATCAGCTGCAGGGTGCTTCGGTGTTTTCAATGATAGATCTTCGTTCAAGATATCAGCAGCTGAAAGTGAGAGAGGCAGATGTTCACAAGACGGCTTTCAGTACTCGATATGGGCACTACGAGTTTATGGTGATGCCTTTTGGGTTTGACTAACACACCAGCGATCTTCATGGCTCTCAGTAATCGTGTATTTCAGCCATATTTGGATCACTTTGTCGTAGTCTTTATAGATGATATACTAATCTACTCGAAGACCATGGAGGAGCATAGTCAACACTTGAAAACAGCACTACAAACATTGAAAGACAGACAGTTATATGTAAAGTTCAGTAAGTGCGAGTTCTGGCTCGAGAGAGTAGCGTTCTTAGGCCACATTATTTCCAGAGATGGAGTTGAGTTTGATCCCAGCAAGGTCGAGGCAGTCAGAGATTGGCCAGTACCTAAGAGTGTGACAGAGATCCGTAGTTTCTTGGGTCTAGCTGGGTACTACAGGAATTTTATTCAGGGCTTCTCGGCTATTGTGGTACCCATGTTCGCCTTGACGAAGAAGAATGTGTTGTTCATTTGGGGATCAGAGTGCCAGGAGAGCTTTGAGAAGTTGAAGAAAGCTTTGATTTCAGCGCCAGTTCTAGCGATGTCATCAAGAAAAGGAGAGCATGTACTATACACAGATGCTTCGAAGCTTGGTTTGGATGTAGTTCTGATGCATCATGACAGAGTTATAGACTATACGTCCAGACATTTGAATGTACATGAGAAGAACTATCCTACTCATGACCTCGAGCTTGCAGCAGTAGTTTTTGCACTTAAAATCTGGAGGCACTTCTTATTTGGGAGAAGTGCAAAATTTTCACATCTCATAAAAGTTTGAAGTACTTCTTGTAACGTCCAAAAGTTAACCCATGTAAACCGCATGCATGCAAATGATGTAAATTATTTAATTACTTTATCTAATTGATTTTAAATGCTTAAATGATACATAATATATGATTGAAGGTCTAATTGCATGTGCCACACCCCAAGACCGAGGCATTGGTGACATCACTTAATTGTTTAACAATTACATTGAAAACAATTAAGCCTCGTAGCAAATGACCAAAAACCAGTCTTTTTCATAAATCAAAACATTGTCTTTACAATGACAACATAATAAAAATTACATCAGAATTGCGGAAGCGAAATACAAAAGGAAAATGTAAATTCTTGATTCTTGTTCTTTTCATTCGATCACCATCCCTGAATGCCTCATGTTCCTCCTCATTCATTTGCTCCTCATTCTTATCTCGTGAGAGATGTAAGGGGTGAGTGTTTTGTGAAACACTCAGCAAGTGGGGGCCGATCGATTTTCACAAATACATATAGACATAATTTTAAATAATCTTTTAAGATACTTTCAAAACTTATTTCATTGACTTATCATAGAACCGAATCAAATTCGAATTAAGAGACAAAGATTATCAGAAAATTCAGAGCAGATCATAACAAACACAACAATATTACTCATCTCCTTTTTCTATGGTCAAATTGTCCCAAATATGTTAGTCCTCTAAGGGGCAAGGCCAAAACACAGTTTATACCCACTGATGAGGGCCATACATAATAACAATTATCATCCCACATCAAATTCGAATTTTAATAGTGGATCGAGTACGGCAGTACACTCCGAGGGACTTTATTTTCCACATTAGCTTGATAGTTGAAGTTCTGAAATAAAGATTTTGAGAATGAATTATTTAGCGATTTTTATGTTTTATTTGGAAGTTTAGTTTTGATCATGTTAAATGTTGACGTATGATTTTTGTTAATTGACGACTTAGGGATTTTATGCACTTAAGATTTTTAAATGTAAAATTAATTTTTGGATTTTGGAAATGTTGAGTATTTTAAATTGCAAGTGTTGTTAAAAAAAATTAGTAGGATTTTAAAGTTAAAAAGTAGTCGACGTTTCACTTCTTCACCCAGAAAGAGCTTAATATGAGGCAACATAGATGATTAGAGCTGGTTAAGGATTATGACTGCGACATTAGCTACCACCACGGAAGGCTAATGTGGTCGTAGATGATTTGAGTAGGAAGAATGCAGTGATAGCTCAGTTGTCAGTTTAGAGACCATTGCAGGCAGAGATTCGGATATTCGAGCTTGCAGCGTTTTGCTAGGGGCGATGATCCTAATCATTCTACCTTGACAGTTCAGTCGACACTGAGAGACAGGGTTCGAGCAAGCCAATTTTCTGATGAGTAGTTACAGAAGTGGAGACTGAGAGATGAGTCCAAGGGTCTGAGATTGTATTCTGTCGAGGATGGCATAGTATGATATCATGACCAATTGTGGGTTCCTAGTGGAGACACTCTGAGAGATGACATTATGAAGGAAGCTCACAGTACCCCATATTCTATTCATCTAGGGAGTACGAAGATGTACATGGATTTGCAGTCTTTGTGTTAGAATCAGAATTTCGGAGTTTGAAAAATAAAGCTTTTGAAGATTGCCGAACTGATCGGTTAAACTGAATTAATTCGAACTGAAACTACTCAAAATGAAGTTACCCAAACTGATAATTAATGAGTTAAATAATCGCAGGCAATCGAACTTATTGAAGCTAACAGAATCTGTAAAGTTAACTGAACCATCAGTTGGAACTGATCAGTCATACAGTTAGTTTAACTGATCGGCTATATAGTCAACTGACAATCAGTTTGACATGTCAATAGTTAAAGCGCAGCTACCAATCACAAATCGTATGCAGCAGACTGCGACTATCAGAAAGAGCGCCGCTTAGCAAAATGCCACAGTGTACTATTGTCAGAAGAATATTGACATATTCAGAAAGGACAAATCAATGGTTAAGTATTAATTAATGCATTCAATTTTACCGTTGGAAGCAAAGTCTATAAATAGCCAAGGAGTTCAGCCGAGACAAGAACCTTTCGCACAATTATTCAGAGTGAACTTCGTGTAAGTAACGTCCGAAAAACCAACCTACGTAAACCGCATGGATGCAAATTATTTTAATTGCTTAATTCTTTTATTTAATTACTTTCAAATGCTTGCATGATATTTATTATATGATTAAATGCATGATTGCATAACTAGATGATAATATGACATGATTACATGAAATTAAAGAATTTACTCGAATATTCGATAATAGACAGGGCAAAAGAGACCGGGGACGACCAAGACAAGAATATGTATTTTTATTTAAATAATGGCAAGGCTTCCTAATATGATTAAAAATGATTTAATTTTTCTGAAAATGTAGGAGTTCGAATTATTTTACGAGTCGAGCTCGATTTTTCTTGGGAAGCCGGTTTTGGGCAAACAAGAAGTTTTAAAAGATCAAACATATTATTTATGAAAACTTATTTTATAAACTTTTATTATTTTATTAATTAAGTGTTATTGAGCACAATTTAATTAATTTAAGTAGGCCCAATTATCCTTAAGCTTGCAAGCCCAAAACCAAATCTCATTAGTATACAATTAAATCTATAAATAACTAAACCTAGTCTTTATTCACCCTAATTCATCACCATCAGCAGCCGTAAATCACACCACAAACACACACAATATTTTTTAAAAATAGGAAGGAAGAAAAGCTTGAGCTATTCGTTGGCCCGTTCGTCCTTTCTCGCCGACAATTGAAAATTCGAGCGTTATAAACGTAAAGGCACGTTTTTTAAACTCTTTTAAACATCATAAAAATCATAATATGCTTGATTTAATTGTTTATGCATGAATAAAATAGGAGTCTGAATATTTTTACATTAGATCGTATATTTTCAAAAACGAGACGATTTTATGTTTATATTAAGAACGTTATGAACCCAATGAACACACTGCCAATATATGATAAAATATGAATGAAATATGCACAAAAATGATAAAAATTTAAGAGAAAAGAATCTGTAAATCTTGGGAACAACAAGGAGAAGAAACAAGGGGTCTATGTGCAATTATTGTGCATGAGCATTCATGGGGCTCGATGGTTTGCATGTGGGCTCAAGGCTTGGCCATAGCAAGGGTTGGGGTCTGGGATAGACTTGGGTCAAGGTCAGGAAGAGTCCTAGCATGGCTAGGATTTCTTGGTTGCAGCCTAGGAGGAGTCCTTTAGAGCAAGGACTCCTCGCGCGCTTGTGGAGTGCAGCAACGGCCAAGGGGGCTTGCTTCTGGGGCTGGGTGGCTCAGGTAGGTCCATCAGGGTCCAAGGGTGATGGGCATGGGTTGGGCCAGGGGCTGGTGCGGCTGGGTTGGCCGCGGGCTCAAGAAAACGTGAGGTAACCAAGGAGAGGTGGGCAACTTGTTCTTGCTTTCAGGTGGTTCGCTGCAGGGGTTCAGGGATGTGGTTGGGCTTATGGTGGGTCTGTTCGGTACATTAGGATGGTCCAGGGAGGGTCAGTGAGCCTCTGGCTCGGTGGTGGCTCAGGGGAGGAGTTCCACGCGAGAAGAAGACTCCATCGCGTTTGGAGAGGGGGCGCACGGCTGCTGCTGTTCTGGTGGCTCGTACATTGGTCCAGGGGTCTGGGCTGGGCGTAGTCCAGGTATGGTTAGGGTCAGGTGGGCTCGGTGGTGGCTCGGCTTGAGCGTGAAGCCTCTTGTGCGCAGGTTTGGGTCTCTGTCCAGGCGAGTTTGAGCGAGCTGGGGCTAAGGGCTGGGCTTGCTCAGTAGGGTGCCTAGGTGGGTTGGCTCGAGTTTGGCTCAAGGTGGCTCGACCGTGGCTCGAGTAAATAGTGAGATGGCTCGGTGTGTTCGATCATGGGTCAATATTCCGAATTAAAGGAATAAAATTGGAACCATGGGTCCATGGATGTGGTTCATGTCTCACATGGGTAGAATAAGTAATAAAAATGTTATGTTTAAAATTTGGGATCAAAATATGGCGTTTTGAAATTATCCGGGATTTAAAAGCATCACGAAATGTTAATTAAAAAATTAATTGAAACTTCTAGTTTTAAGCTTTATAAAATTATGAAAAATTATATTTAAGCTTAAATAATTATTTATAATAAGCCCATGTCATTAAAAGCGAGAAAAATTTAGAATCGAGAATTTTTACTTCTATGGGCAAAACGGTAATTTTACACTGAGAAATTACATAAAAGCTTGGCAGCATCTCGAAGGATCATAATGCATGTTAAATGATATTTTATGATATAAAATGATGATTCTGATGATAATATGTTATTTCATGATTTATGGTAAAGCTGTGCAATTTTGTACTATTTAAAATGCTATTTTTGAAAAGTATGTTATTTTATGATTTTAAAAGAAAAGAAAAATATTTTGATGGATGAGAATTGACTGTGACATATGATATATGATTTGTGGGGAATCCGTTCATGTGAGGACGGTGAACTTACAATTTTGTGGGGATGTCGTGAGGGGAAAAGGCTCCAGAGGGACCCCATTTATGGGAGAAGACGTAGAGGGAGCTCATTTATGGAACAAAGCGCCAGAGGAGCCCGTCTATGGGAGAAAGCCCCCGAGGGAGCCCGACGATCCTATTTCCATGGTGGAGCCTAGTGCCCACCCCCATGGGTCATGTGGAGCTGAAAACTGATCAGTCGACCGGAGGATAAAAGCTAGTCACTTTCAAATATCAAACTTCACAAAAAAATGATATATGATTGAAAGTTTTACGATTTTAATGATTTTATGATATATGATTTATTGGTGCTCAAAAGCTATTTTTAAATGATTTTTAAAGGATTTATTTATTCTTAAAGTTATTTTTAAATGATTTTAAGATTTATGATTTAATTATGCTTAAATAATTTTAAATGATTTATTTACGTTTAAAAGCGATTTTAAATAAAAGTATGATTTTTAATGCATGTGATTGTATATATTTTATTTGCTATCCATGTTTAGAACGTGCTGAGTCTTTAGACTCACTAGGTTTGTATGATGCAGGATTTGATGATTTTATGGGCGACGCTGACGAATTGAGTGGATCGAGTGCAGCAGTACACAACTGAGGGTCTTTATGTTTCCGTACTAGCTAGATAGATTAATGATTTAAAGATTATGTTAATGATTTTATTAGAGATATTTTTATGCTTTATTTTATTGTTAGTTGATCTTTTTAAAGGTCGATTTAAAAGTTTTTGTTTGTCGATGATTTATGATTTATTTTATGCACTTGATATTTAAATGTTAATTTATTATGATTTATGAAAATGTTAAGTAGCTTTATGTATTAATTTTCGAGTTATTAGTTAAAAATGAAATTCGAGGTCGTTTCACTTTGAATTCAAGCATACAAGTTACAGAAAAGCTCACACTTAACAGAGATATTTCATAGCTTTCACGCTATCATCTGAGCTAAAGCACTAGCACATTACATTGTTGTATTTGATCTTCTAAGATCAGTTGTCCTAAGAAAAGAAAAATCAGTTTTATATTGATAAATTGTAAAGAGAACTAAGAGTTTCAGTTTGACAGTGTATAAGTCAAAACTGAAGTGGGTTATTACAGCTTTTGTAATTAATCAAAGTCTTTTAGTTGAAAACATATCCTTGTGATAGAAGGGGTGACGTAGGAGCATTTTAAGCCTCCGAACATTCATAAAATCTTTGTGTTCTTTCTTTCAATTATTCGTTAAGTATTCAATCTATCAGTTGGTTTATTTCCGCACTTATATTAGTTAACTGACTATATCGACAACAAAATAATTGGAATCAGATTCACCATTATCAAAAAAAAGTCAAAAATCTTAAAGCTTTTATTCAACCCCCTTCGAAATTCTTTGATCCTTCAAACTGATCCTAACACCTTGCATTAGTGGCCATGCATGAAGCGAGATATTTTGTGTTTTGTGTCTGAATGTTCGACATGCCATCAGGCTAAGGCAGAGCACTAGAGAGGCACTTAACCTGCGGTGTAGCGCCACATTGCAGGCGCCTAGGAGCTGGTCGGGATTTTTAGGAGCTTTAGGTTTAAGTGTTGTTGCTTTGTTTGGGTACTAATACTACGTTATGGCCTAGCTTGGTCAGGGTTATATTGTAACGTACCGTACTTTTAAACTATTTGAAATTTTGCAGAAAAATAAAAATTTTCTTAAATGAATAATAAACCTTCAAAATGCGTTAAATTAATATGCTGGTCTAAAAGTATATGAAATAAAAACAATTTGTGGGGATCCGGACGCTAATCATCTTCTTAATCATCTTTGGGATTTAATTATCAATTAAGATAAACAGGGTCTAAAATTTTTTTCTTTTTAAAAATGTAAGTGCGGAACGTAATGGAATTTAACTAATATACATCTCAGTATAAAAGTACAATAATGTACAACACTTATTCAAACTAGTCTAAGGTTCAACTACTAAATTTCAAATATTAAACCAAGTCTACAATAAGTCCGGAATCACCACTCTAACTCATTTTCTCTCATCATCTTCTTGACCCCGATCCTACCCCACCTGTTTTCATGCACACATACAAAACAAGACAACAGCCGGATACTCCGGCGAGAATAAGTCCCAGTATAAAACATGTATACATGCATGTCATGCCGTTTAATACAAATCATAACACATAATCAGTAATTATGACACATTAGTGAATACAGATAAAACAATCTGACTCTTACTCTTTAACTTGACTCGTATCTAAGTCTAGGGATCCCGGTGTGAATAAGATGTAACAGGTCTCTCACCTACTCTCCCAATCGGGGTGGTGTTACATCTTATTCCTAAACTTCGGTCTGGTCTGTATCGAAATCTACAATCGGAGTGAATCTGATCCGAAGCATCGATATCACCGAACGTTTAGAAAATTGGCGTATCTACCAATGACACTCCTATCTCAGTACATAATATATAAATCAATATAAAGTACAAACAGAACAAGTATGTGATTTTGTTGGGAAACTCAAATTGAATCTCATTTGAGTTGTGTCTTCCCCAAATAAAACATGAATTATACCTTTGTCTTCCCGGTCTGACGAAGACGAAGTCTTGTATTCCAATCTGTCCATACCCAGTCTGGCAATGACAATCACATAAATACAATATCAGTATATAATTCGATTCAAAACCTGTTCTGATCAATACTCAAATCAGTATATAATCTGATCCATATCTGAACAAGGTACAATCTAATTCATATCAACGATATCATCAAAATCATTACTGAATCTGATCACTCTAAATCAACTGATGTTTCAACGGCATAACAATACGATCTCGATATCCCCGTCAATCTCAACATCACATATATAATATAAGAATTCATAATCAGTGTCTGTACAATTCATAATCTCAATATCGGTACACTTAAAATCAGTAACAACACAACTCTGATATCAAATCCCAATCAATATCTTTCGAAAATCATAACAATTGTATAAACAGTCTATTCTTTAATCTGACTTCAATTATACAATGTCTACTGTAGCAGAAACACCATATCTGATTCATATTCAATTCTGACAATATCATAAATCCAAATCATGTCTAAATGTAACAAAACTTACAGTCCAGTTGTAGCCTGCGTTGATAGAAATACAGTACTGAAGTCGGATCTAAAATCGGACGGGCGGATTTTGCGTAACTGCTCAAATTTCACACGTAAGGAACTTGGAGCTTCCTTAAGATTCTCTCGACTTTTCCTTCCTTCATTCTTACGGATGAATGCTTGTTTCTTAAATATATATATATACACACGTTGCATACTACAGACCAAGTGGCATTTTTCCATTCTGCATGCCGCGCGCATATGCGCTCACAAAGCCGCGCATATGCGCCAGAGGTTCGGCCCGGCACCTTCCGCATTTATCTTCTCGCGCATATGCGCGAGATGTTCTGTCTCGCACATCCTTCACTCGCGCATATGCGCGCCTTCCGCCGCGCATGTGCGCCGAACTCTCTGGACGTTCCGCGCATGTGCGCACATTCAAGCCACGCATGTGCGCGCATGGTTCTGTCTTCCTCGCGCATGTGCGCCCATACATGTCGCGCATGTGCGCGGGGACTTTTCTTGCACAAAATGTCAAATCTTCTTTCGGCTCTCCCGGTCTGATCCTTTCCGTCTTTAAACACCTCTCCATTATGAATGACGCTATAATAATTATCGCCAAATCATTTTTGATTAACAGGATAAATTTCTCGGGCCTTACACAATTACAATCGAAGTTTGCAAAAAGATGAACGTTTAAACATCGTAAACAATATCATGAAAATCAGAATATTTAAAACATGTATAAAGTTCATAAAACATAGGCGGTCATCGGGTTTAGCCTCCTGCGCAGTCCGAGCCGGCTCATTGGTCTCCACCCCTCGTCTCCTCATACTCGTCTTCACCTGCATCGATCAAGTCTAGTGAGTCTAAAGACTCAACATGTATAAACTGGAAGTAATAAGTAATACATAAACCATATGCATCTTTAAAGTAGAACGTACATACTTAAACTTGAACGTGATAACATAAACTTAGACGTGCCATCAATCTGAAACTTTTTCATAAACATGCTTGCGTCATCATCATTTTGCGTAGAGATATGTTTCAAAGCAAGTGACCCATCCATAAATGTGCCTGATCAGACTAAACCATAGTACTGGGCTGACAGAGAAAATCTACTACCACATACATGAGATCCCCGGTCATGCTTTATTGGATGGGTTGGTCACTGGTCATGCTTTACTCCTTTCCAATCCTGATCTAAACCCGATCATGCTTTACCGGGGTGGAGAGGTTCCCGGCCACGTTCACCAACTTCCAAATCCGTTCATAATTGGTCACAAGACATTTATCATACCTCAAAAACATAAAATATTTTCCTTTTTCACGTCGAACATACATACATGGCGTTGAGGGATTCGTTGGATCTTGTTTGGAGCCACTGCTGCACATACTAACATGTTTTCATGTACTTAATTTCCATAACTTAAACGTAATAGTCATGCCCGTCACCCGAAATGACACTTTACTTATGACATTCTAAATCACTCGGGACTTGACCTCGTTTAATCATCGTACTAAACCATGACATCAACACCCGAAACAAATCCTAAAATGATGTGTGAACATTTCCCAAAACATAGAAGACATGGGGCTAAAATAGTGATTTAAAAGTTATGTTCAAGCGCCTAGGCGCTGGACAGCGCTGTGCTGCGGCACTGCCTAGCGCCTAGGCGCTAGCTAGGTCGCAGGTCTAGCGCTATGGCGCCACAAGGGCAGCGCCGTGGCGCTAGACTTGCGTAGAACGGACGATGCGGCGCTCCCTGGTGAGCGCTGCGGCGCTAACTCTGCGCAAACTCGAGACCCAAGAACAAAATTTGATGCAAACACTATGCCACACCCAATCGACTCGAAACAACACTTCAAGACTCATCCTAGGACACTATAGCAATGATTCAACTCACACAAACACCCCGAAACAATGAAGCACGACCTGCAATGCAACACAACTCATGAACACAACATTTTGACACCAAAACATTTCCTACGACCTCTAATGCAAACAAGTGCTTTTCGACACGAAATGAAGCACCAAAAGTCATCCCAACCTCATACTCAATATACCTAAATGCAGCAGCGATCACCCAACGATTCTCAACGAAGCCTGCAACAAATAAACTTCAAGAACACGTCAAGAACGCATTTTCATAAAGTCACAGTTTGATCAGTCCCACGAAAACGATAATAACTCATTCGTTTTTTGTCCAAAAATTACGAATTACTGTCCAATGGAAGGTATAGAAAAGTACTACGTTTTAATGTTGAAAACTCTTCCAGAAAATAAACCGATTTTTCATAGAAATCGAAATGACAGCAGACACGTTTTGATATCTAAAATTTTTTATCTAAAAATCATTTCAAACGTTTTTGCTCAAACTTTTCACGACATACATGGATTTTCATGCATAATAAACATCACAACACATAATATAACGAGATCGATGCAGAAACAATATCTTTAAAAATTCTGAAACGACGATACCGAAGCGTGAAGGATGAGAGGGTTGATCCGGGACGAACGTGGCACGTTTTTCTAAAAGAAAAATGGACAACGGATTGCTGGAAAATTTCAGAGAAAAGGGCGACTGCTTTTTGTGCTAAGAACCCTAACTTTTTCTTTAAAAAAAATGGAATGAAGAGCAAGTAAAAATGTGTGTGTGTGTTATCGTGAATGTGTGTGTGAGTATATGGGTGTGTGCGTGAGTTTAGTAATAATAGGAGGTAATTAGTGAGTTAATTGATTAATTAAAAATGCTAATAACAAATAAATCCACTACATAAAATACTAATATCTCACTAAAATACTAGCATCTCCTAATTTAAAATAAAACACATAAGTGTTCAACTTTAAAAGTTTAAGAATCTTAAAAATTACCTATTAAATAAAGTAGGCTTTAAAAATGATAAAAATAAATAATTCATTTAAAATATCACAATCCTAACTTAAGATAAAATACCACATTTTAAAATTGCAAAAATCGTCGCCGGTCTCTTTTCCTCGATCCCGCATTGAATAATCGCCTGAAACATGAAACTCAAGAAAACATTTTAACGTGCATCACATAAACATAAATAATTTAAAATAATACAAATTCATAAATCATGCATCGCTAAAAATCATGTTAAATTTAAATAACTAATTTAACAATTAAATAAATGCATGATTTTTACGTGTACTGATTTTGTGCTCTACATATATTAGCTGATTTGAAGCTTGAATAGGAATCATTGAATTATGGTTTAAGCGGAGTCAGTGTCTTCCATTGCTTGGGATGTTCATACTCCATACCAGGATCTGTTCGGGGTTCGATGTCATGGTTTAGTATGATGATTAAAATGGTCAAGTCCCGAGTGGTCTGGAAAGTCATAAGTTATTTAATTAATTCGGTAGTGAGTATGATTGGTATGGTTAAGTTCTGGAATTTAAGTTGCATGAATAATGTATTAGTATATATGTGCATTAGTAGCCCAAGCGAGATCCAATGAAGCCCTTAGCACTCTGTAAGTATGTTCGACGTACCAAAAGAAAATGTTATATGTTTTTGAGCTATGCGAAATGCCTTGTGACCAATTATGTTATGAGTTTGGAGCCGGAGAACGTGTCCGGGACCTCTCCACCCCGGTAAAGCATGAACGAGTTTTGATCATAATTGAGAGGCGGTAAACCATGACAAGGGACCAATCCACCCGATAAAGCATGACCGGGGATCTTATGTATGTGGGAGTGGACGTTCAGTCGAAAGGCTGTGATGATCCCTGCCAAGCTAGTATTGTGGTTTAGTATGATAAAGCACATTATGTTATAAGTCACTTGCTTTGAAACATATTTCTACGCAAAATGATGATGATTATGCATGTTTAAGTATATATGATGCAGCACGTTTATGAAATGATGGCACTTCTAATTTTATGAAAGTATGTTCAAAGTTTGAGTATGTATGTACTACTTTAAAATGCATGGGGGTTTATTATGTATTACTTGTTATTCTCAGTTTATACATGTTGAGTCTTTATATTCACTAGACTTAATCTATGCAGGTGAGGACGAGTACGAGGAGGCAAGAGGCGTGGACCAGTGAGTTTGATCGAACTGTGCGGAGGCCTAACCCGAGGACGCTAAAGTTTCAAGAATTTTATGCTTGTTAAATTCATTCACTCTGATTTTAAAGAAATTACTTTATGTGGTTTTAAAAAAGTGCTTGTTGCAAGCTCGTTTGTATTTCAAATATTTAGTCAAATGTTTTATTTATATTTCATTTTGATAGATTATTACTTATTTAAGAAAATTTTATTTTACGCAAATTTTAAGTAGTTTTAAAGTACGGTACGTTACAGACGAAGATGAAGAACACGTTGGAAGATAAAGGCAGAAGATAGAAATCGGAAGAAGACCTCAACACACGCCATATCACTGAGAATTCCTCTTATTCCTTCTTGATTATGTTTGCTCCTATGAATTTAAACATGAGTTTTCGCTTTTGTTTTGAATTTTGGGGTAGATTTTTATAGAATAAGGACACAATAAGGCCGAGACAAGTTATTTTTAATGTTTCGAGTTTGATTCGATTTATTATTTATTTTGATTCATTTATTGATGTCTTTTATCTTGTGTTCTTTTAATTTGACCAATAAATAACATATTTGTTGGTTAATATAAAATCGGAAGGCCTTAAATTAATATTTGCTTCACTACATCAGTCAACACATTGTTAAACTGACTATAAATAGTATTCGATTTCAGTGTGCAACTTGAGATTGAAAAAGTGAAAGTCCACGACGACTTAATGAGATTGAATCTAATTAAATTTAGTTAGGAAAAATTAGACTGTTAGCTTTAATTATGTTTATTAATTCAAGAAATCGTTTAATATAAAATCTTCAGAATTTTATCATGATTAAGTAAATAATTTATCGAATTTGAATTTGACATGTAGATTATAAATTTTCTCGGTACCGTTGTACATCATAGTCGCTTTTTATAAATTGAATTTTCATCTAAATTAATTTTCCCTCGTCTCTAATTCGGATTTTTTTGCTTTAATTAATTTATTTTACTTGTTTAATTTAATTTTAATCAATTTATCTCATGTCACTTGAATTTGATTAGCCTAAATTAAAAAAAATAATTCATATTCTAGTATTTAAACGTTGATCTATGTGGGTACAATACTTTGACTCATCATCCAATTACTATAATTTTACCTAGTCTGTTTCCTAGAATTATTCCCAACTGAAATCTTATGTCAAAGTACTTGGACTATTAATTAGCATACATCTAAATGGTCCGTCGGGTTATTAAAATATATATGACTCCCCACCAATTTATTTTAATTGGAAGGAGTATGACTTTTTTCAATTTGGTCAAAGGAAGTGATTTAGAAGAACAAGATAGTCTTTATTAATGATTGTTAAATAAAATAAAAAACATCACATTTTGACCAAATCCATATTCAAATCTTATGTTTTTGCACAACACATAAGCTTTCACTATACTATGTCATGTTTGATTGAATATTTACGTAAATAATTATATATATATATTATATTTGGGTCGAGTTTTTTAACATTCGGGTCTCTTGGGTTGAGTTTTTCTTATCTAACTCGAATTTTTCACGTGGGTCGAATTTTTCACATGTGGGTCGAGCACGAGTCAACTTTTTAATATTTGGGTCGAATTTTTCACATTTGGCTCCGAGTTTTCACATTTTGGTCAATGCAAAAACTTGTGTGAGACGGTCTCAAGGATCGTATTTTGTGAGATAGATATCTTATTTGGGTCATCCACGAAAAAGTATTACTTTTTATGCTCAGAGTATTACTTTTTATTTTGAAATCGGTAGGGTTGACCCGTCTCACAGATAAATATTTGTGAGACTGTCTCACAAGAGACCTAGGTTTTAGTCAATATTTTCATATTCGGATCCATTTTAACATATTTGGGATAGAGTTTGGATTAGAGTTTTATATCTAAATTGAGTTTGTGGTGTATTTTTTAATTTCATTCATTTAAGTTTTTATTTTTATGACCAAAATAGTAAATCGATGATTATTTCTTTTCCGATTTAAAACTTTAATCTACACTCCCATGGTCCGTGGCCCACCTATTTCTGCAAAACTCCCTCGGCCGCGAGAGACTTTTGTTCGGCCATTTCCAGATTTAAATTTCAATTCAGCAAAATCGTCTATCGATAGGAGAGGAAGACAGAAGAGGAGCGAATTCTCATAAAATAATTTCAATTTCCTCGACGTAGAAACGAACAGGAAGCTAACTCTAACCTCTTCGCACAATCGAGCGCCGAACAGAGGATAATTGCGGAGTGAAACGAAGGTGAGTGTGGGAATTCGATTGGATTCCTTGATGTTGTAGTGAAACGAACAAACATTCTCAAGTTTATTTCTCTGATTCAGGTCGGCAGTTTCCGCTTATTCTCGGAAAATTTAATGAATCATTTGCAACTGTTTGGAGTTATGCAGATCGATATTAGTGCTCGAGGGGTTGAACTGGTGAGGGAATCGAGGTGGAGGATCAAACTTTAGCGGGCGGTAAGCATCGTTTCTCATTCGTGTTACCGCTCTATAGATTCGAATACTGCTGCTGTGGTTTTGTTTTAATACTTATTCCAGACTTAATAGTAACTAATTTTTTTAGTAATTTAATGGTGTATTCTGCCGCATAGGCTTAGAATTTACTCATTAAGTTTTTGAACCACTTTTGCCTCGAGCAGTTCCAAAATTGTGTGTTCATGTTTTTTTTAGTTTCATAGCAATTTTTCAAATTAAATAAATATGTTAAAGACAATATAAAAAATTAAATGAATAAAAATATCAAACATGTCCAAAATGATCATAAAAAACAACCCGCCTAACAGTTTTAGAGCTAAAAATAGTAATCAATACTGTATAATCAAGTTGTTCAGTAATTTCTTTCTCAATCGATAACATAGCCAATTCATTCAATCTTTCTTGTGACTTGGTTGATCGGAGAAAAGTTTTGATGAGCTTTAACTTTGAGAAACTTTGCTCTGCACTTGCTACTGTGATCGGGACAGTCAACAAGATTTTATAAGCAATATGAGCATTTGAGATTCTAAATGCAATCATTATTCATATGAATATCACATAAAAAGACGCTGATGATCAAGCGCAAACAATCTTTAGCCACATTAATAGCTTGAATGAATCTCCCACTTTTTACACAACTAAATAACTCGGAAAGGCTGTCTTATCCACCAACCGAATTCAACATCAAATATACATATCAGTTACAGCCAATCACCACACATTCTTGATACGCCCCACACACATTTTTAACCTTTCACTTTTGAATTTTGATCTTAGTTGGACCTGATATGGTGAACGAATGGACTGATTCCATGGGGCCTTTAGGGTTTTCAATTTTTCATCTCGTTATATAATATATATTGATATTTGAAATTTTGAATACATATTTCAAGAAATATTTGGGTTTTTTCTATGCACTTTCAAGCAAAGTTTCATAGCATGAGATTTAATGATTTGGAAACTTACTCGTGTATATATTACAAAAGCAAAAACAAAAGGGAAGTCTCAAATCTTGAATCCCCGCCTCAGAAAGAGTGAATAAATCATTAATTCGAAGGTAATATATGATTAATTCTCTTTTTCTGATTTGTTCCGATTTTTATACTTGTCCTTAATCCGCCATGCTTCCCACCATTACTCCACCCTGATAAGAAAACTAGACTGGTTTGGTAAATCATACCAACAACTTATTGCCAGCTAGATTAATTCATCCACTCCTGACTTTGATTTCGAAGAGGACCAATAATTTCTTAAAATTTTACGAGTGATTTTTTTAATAATAAAATTCATGTTTCGGCCTCACTAATTCTTCACAAACTGGATTTTTCCTTTCGCTTCCATAGATGCATATGTGGGGGCTATCTAGTATTATATATAATAATTTTTTAAAAAAATTTTTGGGCCCCAAAAAAGGGATGGGCCTGAGTCATTAGACTCATTTGACTCCAAATAAGCATGGCCCTGACTGCCTGATTCGTTAGACAGTCAACTAAAGGAGTTTAACCCCAATGCCCAGTTCATTTAAGTTGCAGCTGGGTAGAGTTAAAGAATTTAACTAAGAACAATAAGTGATGTAATCATCAAATGAATTTCTGTATTTCTCCCTTACCTCACACATTTACTGGGTACAAGGATAATGAATTATATTTTGACACCTAGCTTAAATTCTGTTCCACCGTTGCAATAAACTCTTCCAAAATATTCCTTCAATTGTGTGTGGGTAAATATTCAAATCTGCTAATGGACTTTGGTGAACAAATAATCTGATAGGCTCAAATGCATGAGCCTATTCTGTGTGGGATTTGAACTAATCCATGAACCAAGACTAAACTTGTTCAACCCTTCATGCAAAGTCCCTTTGAGAAGAGAAACCTTTGTCGCTTGATCCTTCACCAAACAAAAAGAAGGATGAAATTAAAAAAAGACAAGGTTATCCTTGGCATATTTATTTACATTAAGTAGATTCTTAGTAATTTGAGGAACCCTGAGTAAATTAGTGAGCAGAAAAATGTTAGGGGAAGAAGTAGAAAGAAACTTCGAGTGACCAACATGAGAAATTGACAGACCCGTGTCATTGCCCATGTGAACCTTACCACCTCCTGAATACTCGGAGTCGATGGAGAGGTTCCCAAGATCACGAGTAACATGGTGTGACGTACCAGAATCTGGAAACCACCAATCTTCACTTACTGCTTCAGAGTTTGAGGAGGCGACTGCCGCTGTGGGATACGGATGAGAGGGCCGATTGGGGTTAAAAAGAGACTGTCAGGGGGGCCCTGTATGCTGGGAATGAAATCTTTATCAAAACGATAGCATCAAATTTCAAAGACATGTCCAGGAACATCACAAATTGACAAACAGAGTGATCATTGTTGGGTTGCCATATGCCTCTACCACCACGATTGGATCTGCCATAGCCACAGCCTCTGTTAGATGATCCATGGGATTGCAGATTGGTTCAAACTTCTTTTGCTGGGGCATAGTTGACGTATTGTCGTAGCGTGGGATAGTATCACCACTAATGTGGACAAACTCCAATCTCCCTTCATGGGAATGAAAATGATCATCAACCTCTGAAAACTCAAGGAGCTGACTCTTGACGTCACATGAACAGCAACAGGGTCATATTCTAGGCCAACACCATCTAAAGTATACATATTTTGTCCTCTTCAGTTGCGGGATGACCACAAGCAACAAGAGTGTCCATGTAGCCTTTCATTTTATTGAGGTAATCTTTCATACACCCAGTGCCCTTCTTCAAGGTTTGTTGTTGTAGTTTGTATTGCATAACTTTAGCCTTGGATTGTGAGGCAAAAAGGCGAGACACTCTGGTCAAAAGGTGCGTCGAGGTTTCACAGCCTATCATTTAGGCTTGAAACAAACTCTTCGAGATTATTCCTTCAACTGTGTGTGGATAAATCTTCAAATCTGCTAATGGGCTTTGGTGAACAAATAATCTGATGGGCTCAAATGCATGAGCCTGTTGTGTTTGGGCTTTGAACAAATGCATGCGTCTGTTCTGCTTATCCATTATCTGGTAGCTTCCAATTTGTGTTTGAAGAACTAGGGCAAGAGGAGATTTTAACAGTGGCTGTGATCATTTTAGTTGAAGCAACTGACAAATAGCCTAGGTGCAAAGCAAGTGAAACTAAGGTATGAAATAAGGCTTCAATTGGCATTTAATTATGATGACTATGGAACTTTGAGATTGCGGTGAAGTCTAAAGAGGTATAAATTGGCTTTTGGGTTCGCGCATTAGTGAACATGCAGGTAATTGGTATTCTTAATTTAATAACAAATCAAATTCATGAATGTGTATAATGATGGTCGAATGTTTGCTAATTAGGCACTGGTTCCAGATTGTTTTAGCCTTTATAACTTGTGGACTCGATTAGCATAATACGATAAGACATTCCTCGGTGGGAGTGATAGATCTTTTTTCATCCAGTCATTTGGCTCGAGTTCTACAATAATTGGAGTTCAAATAGTTATGTTGTCCGTATCTTTAATTCATTATTCCGTATTATAGATATTTCATCATCATCCTATGAGCCAAGTGGTGCCTAACAATATATAGATCGGAGTTAAAATTAGTTATGTTATCCATATCTTTTAATTCATTATCCCATATTATAGATATTTTATTGTCATCTCACGAGTCAAATGATACCTAATAGTACATGGAGTTGTATTAATATTAGTATTTGGGATTTAAGAGGCTAAAGAAATAAATGAATGAAGAAAACGTGGCAACGGGTCATGAATGAGTCATCCTTCCATGATATAGCAAATGGGAACACTAGGAAATATTAGTAGACTGTTATGGGAACTTTGGTAAAATTACTAGATAATGATATAGGAAACATATTACATGGGCTGGAAACTAAAGCTTGGGATAATGAATTGGAATTTTTAGAGCTCTATGCATCGAACTTAAGTATGTTTAGACTATAGAGATGGATACATGTGTGTAGAGTGAGTTAACATTGTAATTCTTCTTGTCTACAATGGACTTCTGTATCAATTTGGGATAATCATTTTCTTAAAGCGAGGACGAATACGAAGTTGTCACAGGCGTGACAAAATTGTATCAAAGATGGTCACCAGCAAGGAATACCGAGAAATAAGTGCTATGTAGGGCGAAGTGCTACGTGTGTGAAAGCCACCTCTTGAACCTGCGGGGCAAGTGTTACATGACGGGAGCCACCTCTTAACCTGTAGGAGCCACCTCTAGATTCCCTACGGTGGTGGATCGTGGGGTCAGGCCGATGTTCTGAAGGAGGGGAGATGGTGATACCTGTTGCCCCACACAGCAAAAATTAAATATTTAAAATTAGTTTATAACGAGCTACAATTAATTTCTATAGCAACTTGAGTTAATCATTTTCGTAAAGCGATGACGAATATGAAGTAGTTGTTATAGGAGCTATTGTTATAGGAGCCATTGTGCAGTTACGCAGGAGCAGACCCGAGCTCGAGCGTGACAAACATAGAGATGGAAATTTTAAATACATTAGGGATAAAAGGAAATAATAAATAATGAGTATGTCAAAATAAATAAAATAATAATAATAATATTGGAAATAAAGTAATAAGGATATTAATGATAATAAAACTCTAATTTGTAGATAATTCGGAATTCGAGGTCTATACGGCTGAGGCGACATTCAGGTATGTAACTGTATACTCAACTTTAAATCGGGCCATCAAATATATATTTTCTGCATGCATTTTTATTTACTTAATTTTTGTCATGTATTTTCAAAACTAAGACATTAGCTCTAGTATAGAATTTGCCCAAATATAGAAATTAAAGTAAAAGAAATTTTGTTCCATATATGGTACTTGGCTAAATACGCAGAGAGAAACCTCAAGATTGTAAAAAAATCTCTATGATCACGAGTGTTGGTACCTATGATTATTTGTGGGGGTGAAGAAAATCGAAGATCAGAATCAAGTCCCATGATCTATGCTGGTTTCATTTGATTGAGATCTGCCATAATATGTTCATATGCACTCTTTCCAAATTACCGGTGATTGATTTCTTTCCAAATTGACTTCGAGTTTGTTTTCCTGCACAAAAATACTGATTGTTGAATATCGATTAAAAATTGAAGAATTCCCTATTTGAAACTTTCGAAAGCTATGGCAAACAATAAAACTCGAATCCTTCTCAAAGAATGCTTAATTTTCCCCGCCATTCAAACACTGCTTGTGCTTCTTCTATGAAATCGGTATTTGCCAGCAAAATATAACTACAAATTGCAAATTCTTTCACTGGAAAAAACATCAGGTTATAGTTCTGAGTAATGTAATTTTGTGTACTGTTTGGTAAATCTACAAGACCAATCATCTAGTGAATATTTTGGTGTTTCTTGACTATTCCTTGGATAGATCAAATTAATTTTTGTTAGGGTATCCATATTGATAATTTTGTTGTTTTGATCCTTGATATTTTCTTTGGTTTCTTCTTTCCTTTCTTTCTTTATGAACTTGTTTTAACTTTCTCGATTATTTTCAAAGAAAATGAGATAATTGATTCTTGACTACTTCTTGATATATTTTGTGCATGAAATTGATTACTAGGCTTGTCCAATTATGACTTTATGGAGGTGACTCTTCTGTTCGTTTGTGCAGTAGACTTTAGATGTGTTTGGAATGAACAATTCATCTTGGGATGTGAATGTTCTATACTTTTGAAAAATTATAAATAAAATACGAAATTTTCATCTGAGGGACGACACGCCCTCCCCTGCTATGAGTCATGTACTTCTTTACAAAGCGGGTATGGCAATTTATTCTCTTTCCATAGTTGCTTCATTTTTTAACTAGGTAGCATGAAATTTGTACAGGTTGGTACTTCATCAAACATTACTTAGAAGAACCATTTGTAAATAAGATTGTGGGAAGCTGATGTAAATTAGCTGATATAAATTGTCACAATTTATCGGGATAATACATAATTATGTCACTATAATTTGCACTTCTTCCCAATTTTATCCCTCTAGTTTCGCATGTGCCATTTAAGTCCCCCAACTTTCAATTGCGTCCCATAAGCATCATTGACGTTATCTCGGTCGTTAACATGTAACGAACTTCATGTGATTCCAGTTTTCCCAAATTAAATGAAAGAAAAATCCCTAGCCCTAATTCCATTGTTCACGACCTGTGAATTATCTTTACGAAACTGAAGATTTCTTCCCCGATCTTGTGGCCGCGACGTCGAGGAAAGTTCAACGGGAACCTCCATCGACAAAGTGCACTCCCTTTCTGTTTGCTCTTAATTTAGTTGCTTCGATGTGTAAGCTTTTTGTCGTGCTTTCCTCGGTATCGCAGTGTGAGATCGGCAAAGAAATCTTCAACTTGGGAAAGATGATTCACATGTTGTGCATGTTGGAATTAGGCTTGAGTTTTCTTTAATTTGGGGAACTGAAATCGCACACACTTCACATGTGAAGTATGTCAAATGTTACTACCCATGATAACGAATGTCAGGGACGTTCATGGGACCCAATGTAAAAGTTGAGAGATTTAAATAGTACATATGAAACTAGAGGGACATAATGAGGAAGAAGGGAAAAAAATAGGGACATGATTATGTATTATCCCCAATTTATCAGTTGGTAGAGTGGTTTGTTATTCAGGGCAGTAACGTTTGAATGCGTCTAAGAATTGGAAGGCCTCTTCTTCAAGACAGTAGTTTGGACGTCCTACTGAATGTACTTTACCAAAAATTTCATTCTTGGTTTTGCCACCATGCCTCCCCGTTGTTGTTTACTGTCCAAATTCTGAGTTTAATTGGGACAAGAACTCAACATAAACCGGATTTTTAGAGCTAATTGCACTAGTCCATGTTGTGAAAAGTCTAAAAGAAATGAAACCCTCTAAAAATTTTAATAGGTTATATATCTTCCATTTTTAAAAATCAAGCACATGTAACCTATGTTTATAAAAACTCAAGCATATTTACCCCGTTTTCAATGGTTTAATATTTGATTTTTAAAAACAAAATGTTTTAAATACAATTAATTGGGTCTTCGTTTTTTTGAATTTTTACAGAAGGTGCTGATGCAATTTGCCTCGGATTTCCCAGATCTATTTAGTTAAGTAGGTTTTGGTATATTAAGAATTGATTTATTTTTTATTGCTATGAATTTACTTTAGAGTTGTGCTTTGATTAGAGCATAGGAAAATATGATCATATTCGAAATTATTAAGATATTAAGGTACAAACAAAAAGATTGCATATCATATCAAAATTATGATAAATCTTTCATAATATTTAACTTGATTCTGTTTAATTGATTTCATTTATCCCTAATATGTTTTGCCATACATAAAGGGAGGTGATTATTGTATTCAACATAGATTAGAGAGTTTTAGCCACTTTTCCTATTATGTTTCACTCTCTTAACGAACAAGCGGGATGAAAGACAATGAGTTCCAAACTAGTGTTATTGGAATCTTATTCAATATAATGAGTATGACTAATGAATTTGAAAGTGGGTAGCTGAAAGTCCTTAGTAGCAGAAAGTTTGATGGACTGTGGTATGGTAGTGCAATATGTTAGGGCAAAGACCTCTAGAACTACGATAAGAGGATAATAATTATATTTGGGAAGAACTTGTATATTTTGAAAAATTGTACATAAATAATTCTTGAATTTTTGTTTTTTGTTTTTTCATTTGTGAAAAAGCAACTATTTTACTCTCTCCTCGTAAGCATAAGCCTCCCGCCATGGGGGAATGATATTGGAGTTAGACAATTGTCTTTTTTTTTGGTTATAATATAGTGGGAGATTTTTGTTTTGACGTGGATTCAAACTTACTTTTCTCCTCTATTGCTATAAGTTTTTGCCACTACACCACAAGGGAAGTGACAGTTAACCATTTGTTTTCCTATAATGACATGGTCTAGTTTAATAAGAGATTACGGAAACACAATGCTGGATTGGAGTAATGCTGGATGTCGGATTTGTATAACATTTGTTAATTTATTCTTTACGACATCCTAAAACTACTTTTGAATTTTGTATTGCAATTTTCCTAGAAATCAGCTCTTTGTCCTTTCAAAGGTTGATGTTTTCATAGTTATTAAAAGTCCAAAATGTATGTCTATGCTCAAGGCTTGTCGAGGCTCGACCTTTGCGTCGTGACTCTTGATAAGGTTCAATCTTCAATGAAGCCAACTATTTAACCATAAAGCCCGAGGCTTTGTGCACTTCAAAAGCTCAAGGCTGAATGTTAAGCACATTGAAATCCACAATGAAATGCAAAATAACGAGCATCGTTTTTCATGTTTTGTTCATATACTTGGACAATTAATAAAAAAATTTCCACCACTTCTATACTCCGCCCTATTACTCCTGATTGCTCCTGCACGACAAGTTGTCACTCGGTTACATACTAAAAGTATTTTTTTTATTCTTTAATAATTCGTAAAGTATGCATTGCATCATATTTTCGTCATATATTTAGATCTTAGCATATTAATTCAGGGTGCTTTAATAAAAATAAAGCTTGTGCCTCGTCTTGTGACTTGTGCCTAAGCTCTACATATTAATTTAGGGTGCTTTATTAAAATAAAGTATGTGCCTCGTCTTGTGACTTGCACCTAAACTCTAAGATACTTGTGAGCTTTAGTGCCCGTTGTTCTTCTAGTAACTACGGTCATTTTTCGCTCAACCTGTTTGTTGAGAAGAAATTATTGGACTAATTCAGCCAAGCACAAGTCCGAGACGAGAAGTCTTATTACGATTACAATTGATTCTTTTGTATCAGTCGCTCTGATCTCGTTGAGTCTCATTAGATTTTGGTATTTGTACTCTAATGCAGTTTCTAGCAATGAATTCAAGCTCATCTAATATGAGGAATAAGAAAAAATTCTTATCTCCACCCAAAACCGAGCAATTATCGTATGACAATCATCAGAATATCCAAAAACCCGTGGTACCTGTAGGGCCTCGTTTTCAAGCCGATTTGCCTACATTCATTGGCCCTTCTTACAAGAAATTAGACACTTCACGTTGGTTAGGAACTAAAGTTTGGCCAATCAAGAACACAAATATGCCAAAAATTATGGGTTTCAATGGAAATAGGGCCTCTCAAGTAAAGTTGAACCCCATTGGGAAAGGAGGAGCCGGTACTTGTTCATGCCATGTTCCCGGATCTTCTGAATGCGTTAAAACGCATAAAGCTAAGGAAAAGATGAAGCTACAAATTGAACTTGGCGCTGCCTTTTGGGAGTGGAAATTCGATGAAATGGGAGAAGGTGCGTCTCAGAATTGGACTGCTAATGAAAAGAAAAAGTTCGACTCTATTTTGGGAATGAATTTCCCAAAGAAAAGTGATTGGTTATTGAAAAACGCCTTAAAAGCTTTGCCAAACAAGAAAATGGAGGCCATTATCAGCTACTACTTCAACGTCTTTGTCCCTAAGCAGATGAGCTTGAAAATCAAGTCGAGCCGAAACCCATTAGAGATCACTACAGACGATGAGGATATAGAGGAAAATATTTCTAGCCATAGTCGTCCCAAAAAGAGGTCGAAAACCAAATCTTATTCACCTAAGAGAAGATACTTGACAGGAGTAAGATGAAAAAACACGAGTAAATAATCATTTCCCTGCGTTGGATGCTAGTTTCCATATTTTGTGGCAAACATTTTTGACATTGAAAACTCGATTTCTTTCATTTTCCTTCTGGCTCAAAATTGCATAAAATTGAAGGCAATGTATGAATGCAAGTGGGAAATGATGATTTGGGACGTTAATCCCCATCCTTTGTGAAGTTGTCTATTGTGCACAACTTGCTGTATTCATCCTAATGTCCTTAAAACAAGGGTTTAGTATCTTGGATTTTGAAGGTATGAATGTTTTCCCTGCCAGTCTCTTTTTTATGACCAATGTTCTAAATAACGTCAAGCGTGATGGTCAAGTTTTAAGCTTTACAAACTTAAGCGGGTTTAGTACGAGATTGAGCGTGAATTTATTTTTTAAAGTTTTTATTATAGTTTTAATGATATCAAGTCAATTAATAGGGTAAATAAACATAAACATGCAAATTTTAAGAATAAATGCATAAATTTTCAAGTTAGCAAAAAAAACACTACTCTCAAAATAACAAATTGTGTGAAGTAAAATTTTTGGTGCTCTTTTGGATCATATCTCTCTCTTATTAACAAAGTTAAATTTTATAAAAAGTAAAAAATCTAACATGAAATTTTATCTAAAAAATTGTGTTTTCCACATTTTTTTCATGTTTCTCACGCTTAATATGGTTAACCAAATGATTGAATGTTATTTTAACATTTTTATTCTAAGCGAAATTTTTTCCACATGTTTCATGTTTAATTTGTGTTTTTTGGGTTTTTTGTAGAACACTTTTTTTGACCATTACTCTCTAATGGATCAGCTTTTTCTTTTGGCTGCAAGGAAGTTCAATTCATTCCTAGATCGGCAAGTTAGGGGTACCCATTATTAATTTAAACATTATTATATTTCTATACAAACACAATGGCCTTGGTGATTCAAGGATGTCCAAATACTTTCAGGGAACTTCATATATTGATATATTGCCTGATGCTGGACTACCACCAAATTGGAGGTTTTGAATTATCAAAAAATTGATCGTAATATAAGATAATTTCGGAAAAAGCATCAACCTCAAACTCAACAAAAATAGAACCTAGACGGCAAAGTCTCGGAAGGATGCAATATCTGGTTGAATTCCTTAAATAGAACGATGATTAGAGAAAATCTAATTTTTATTTTTGAGAACTACGGAAGATTCTATGTACCAATACAAAATATGATAAAAATAATTAGCATTTCTTATAGTAACCTATCATGCCTAGTTCATAGCTCATACGTGAACAACTATTGAAGATTAGTGTGGTAGCAATTCTAAACCTATAAACCTAACTTCACTATGGGTCCTATTACTCCACATCAATGTCATATGAATATTGTAAAACTCTTCCCATAATCATACACCCACAAAACAAATGTTCTCAGAGTCCTCCAATTATACATCATTCTATTTACTTTTTATTATATTTATTTCAATTTATATACTATCATAAATATATTTCTAGAATATTCACGTTAATTTTTAATATTATAATTTTTTTGTATTTAATATTTTATACATTTTGTTTGGATCAGAAAAGAGTTTAGAGGGGATGTGAATAAACTTTTTAAGAAATTGACGTTTTTAAATTTGTTTACAATCGTTTTTAGGAGGTTGAAATTTTACTTGAACGGTTAGAAATGTGAACCACTTAAAAAGTGCGAAAGACGGTTCAGAATTTCCAATGATAGCTACAACCAGTTGGCTAGCTTGTTAACAAGAAACAGTTCAAAATGTAAGAGATTGTAGAAAGTAAAGACACATGATTTTATGGATGTTCGGAGATAAAACTCCTACGTTACCCTTTTTCCTTTCTAGGAAGGATTCCACTAAAAGATTTTGGTTTTACAAACTGTTGCAACAGCCCACTTCATCGGCACTTATCACACTGCCTGTGGTTGAACTCTTAGAGAAAACTTTACACTTCTGGATATTTAGGAACCCTCGGTTCACCAGACCACTAGTAAATCAAATAACCCAAAGGTTACTGATAACAATATGATTGAGTAGAACGAGGTTGATCCTTGAATGTTCAGATAGATTTATGATGAGTACGTGCTTGAATGAGCGATAAAGGATGAAACTTTTAGTGCGCTCAAGATCTTTAGATATGCAAGCTTAGTGATGTGACAATATATTGGTTGAAAAGCTTGTATGTCGTAGAGTGCAAATGCCGGCGATCTGTGCTTGCATTCTTCAACTCTTCATTTATATAGGCTATCAGTGCAACGGCCGACAAAGGATATATAAAGTAAACCTGTAGCGTTGAAATGATATGCCATTATCAGTTGCGAAAACATTTAATGTTCTCTTTGCTTGTGAAACATTGAATCACATTCCTCTGAAGAGCTGCTGCTAGATATCCTTTCATAGTAACTGTTAGCTCCATCAGAACTTGTAGGATAATTGAATAATTTTTCCATTTTGGGATAGTGACATAAATAAATATCTTTATCAAGACTGGAGCAATACATGGTTGACTTGTAGTGGTGCAAAACCATTGAATGTCCCAAGTCGGTCAGATAATGTTCTTGATTAAGTGTTCAATAAATAGCTTCTTAAATGAAGCGGTTGAAGTCTTTAAGTTAGCCGGTTGGAAAACTTTTAACGTTTGAAACTCTTCAAGCTGCTGAGATGCTGCAAGCGGTTGAAGCATTTCTGTTGTACAAGATATATTGTGGTTGTTTTCTGAATCAGTTAGGTGCTGTTTTGATTTTGTCGATCACCAAAATTTAATGGTAATAACAATATCTTAACAATTTCTCCTTTTGGTGATGACGAAGCTGCAGAGCTATACAATAAATTACAGGAAATCATAAAAACGTAATAAGAGAAAGAATGTATTTCATTGAATTAATAAAATTACGAACTACAAGCGGTGCAAACAATTTCATAAACCCAGTGCATTAACCCTTCTTTTCTGCTCGTCTCTTCTTCTCTTCTTCAAGCTGTTTTTGTACCAAAGATTAATCAGCTTTGACACGATCTGCAACCCTTTTCCCAACAGCCTCTTTCGCTTTCAGTACTTCATTCTGCCTCTCTATTTCCCCCCTTTTGACTTCACCATGCATAAGAAATTGCATGATTTCAGTAAGTTGAGCTCCTTGGACATCCATGCGCTGATCAACGTGTGCTTGTAATCTAGACATTTGGCCTGAAATCTCGTTGCACATGTTGATATGCGAGGAATTGTGCCGTTCGATATGCGAGGAATTGTGCCGTTCTTGTTGGAGGGAAAGACTGCTATTCATGGTGAGAAATTCATTGGAGAAGTCAGATTTCATAGACTGAAAAGCTTTCTTAAGATTAAATTTCTTCTGGTTGAGGGCAACAATCAATTTATCCACAAGCTCCAGGCAATCCAAAATCAACTTATGACTGTCTTCCTCGGGTTCGAAGAGTTCCGATGAAGAAGTCATTCTAGCCTTGATGGAAGCCAGGGAGAAGAGCACGCTTTCTCGATTGACATGAAAGGCTGTGGTTCATCGATTTCGAAAGATAGAACATCAACTGCCTTGTCCAAAGCAACAGAAGAAACAAGAATTGCTACACTTGGGACTTATTGTGCCACAAGACCGGTCAATGGGTTCTCAGGAAAAAAAAGTCTATAGGCCAGGAAGCAATAGTTTCAGTGTCATCCTTAGGTACACCAGTTGAAGATACTGACGGTTCTTGGGGAATACCCTGAGCAGGATCAACAACAGATTCAGACTTGGGAGGAGAAGAGATCTCCGTGTGGGTTGTTCCTTGATCAAAGTCAGAAAGAGTTGCACTTCTTCTTCGGCAGAAATCAGAAGTACTTCAGATAGACCGATATGTGCCGAGGTTGGAGGCACAACTGATTCAGACTCTTAAATGGGTGTGTATTTCACAAGAATCTCTTGCTGAGAGTTCGTGAAGCTGGGTGCATTTTGTGCAGTGATCGTCTCAGTGACTGGGATCATCTTTTGACATAATGATTTCAATGGTTGGTAGGATGTTGTCCGTATAACTAGGCATAATGGTGTTAACCGGAACCTCTGAAATAGAAGAAGTAATGAACACGACGGTAGATGAAGTTGGTAGTACCTGAGTGGTTGAGAGATATGTGATTTGCTCAGGGGCCAACACTTTATAAAGATTTAATTCACTCTCAAACTTGCCTTTATCGCCACTCACATGCAATTGATGTTCATGCCGCTTAAGAGTTATAATGAAACATCTACTAATTAAAAATGCCACTAATTTTTTTTACAAGCTCATTCTCAAAAATTCATAGATTATTTATGCATGCAACACTGCTGAAAATTTCAGCTCTCAAAAATAATCGTAACCATCTACCAGATGAAAATACTGCAGTTTAAAAATAAAACAAATATGAACGAGTAAAAATCCTGATAACAATATGATACGTGTGGTTTTTACGTGTTTTATTGCATTAGTTTGTGTGTGTTTGCATTGTGCATGCGTACATTTCGTTTACATTTTGTTCATTTTAGAGTAAGCATGTGCATTTGATCATTTCTCACTTGTGCATGACGAATTTGCAGGAAAAATGGCCGGAAAACTAAAATCGGAACCAAGTGCCAAGCCAAGAAGATAATGTGCAGAAGAGGCGACGCTCGGGCGGTAATTTTCTACCGCCCGGGCGCGAGAAAAATCACGCAAAGAGCTGAAATCCAGAGAGGTCGGCGCTCGAGCGGTAGTTTTCTACCGCTCGGGCGCGAGAAGTGATCCAAGAAGAGGCAAGTTACAGAAGTTATGGCGCTCGGGCGGTAACTTTCTACCGCCCGAGCGCGAGATTCCGCATGTCCCAAGCAGATTACAGAAGACGTGGCGCTCGAGTGGTAATATTCTACCGCCCGAGCGCCGTTTATTTTTGGAAAAAATTCATAGCCGATTCCTTACCTTATGTGCTGAATGGGGATGATATGGAAAGGAGGTTGGACGTTTTGGAGCATATTCAGACGAGATTTCAGAGCCGCCACAAGCTTTGGAGAGACTTTTGCGCTTGGATTGAAGATTCGAGGATTTCCGGGCACTATTCTTCGCGTTTTTCGTCAATTCTAGTATTTCTTATTTAGTTTTCATCTTTTAAACATTGTTGTGTTTATTTTCAATATGAATTCGAGTAGCTAAACTTTTATTATTTGTCGGGATTTAAGGGGATCCTACCTCAAAATTTGATCTAATTAATTTATATCTTGATTGTTGCATTATTCTTGATTATACCACTGTGTTATTGTGTTGTTAAAATGTAGCTAACTTTAATAACGATTTTATATTGCGAGTGAGTTCGAGAGAATAACTTGTGATAGGAACGAGTAGTATAATCCGTGGATCTACAATTTACATAGACATATGAAATTGGATACGCGCCGATAGTCATAGTCCTAAGGGTCGAAAACTAGGGGATTTCACGAATCGACATGCAATTCACTCTTGATAAATAATTAAAGACATTTAATTACTTCATTGAGTAGAATTAGTTTGGCATAGCTCGAGAGAGTGTGTTCAATTGAATAGGAAATCCTGTCGGAAGCATATAATCAATATCGAACGAATTATGCAACAACTGAAAAGGAATTACTTGCAGTAGTTATTGCGCTTGACAAATTTCATTCATACCTTGTTTTGTCCAAAGTAATTGTTTACACAGATCACTCGGCTATGAAATACTTACTTGCTAAAAAAGATGCAAAGCCACGCTTACTTCGGTGGATTTTATTATTGCAAGAATTTGATCTAGAAATAAAAGATAAGAAAGGTGTCGAGAATGTGGTAGCAGATCACTTGTTTAGGTTGGAGCTAATTAGTGATGATTGCGTAGATCGAGCTATAAATGATTGGTTTCCTGATGAGCAGCTCTTTGAGGTGAGACACTGTCCTTGGTATGCAAATTTCGCTAACTTTCTTGTCACAGGCACACCACCACCAAATCTATCGTTTCACCAACGAAAGAAATTCTTCTCTGACGTGAAACACTATTTTTGGGAGGAACCATTTTTGTTCAAGATTTGTGCAGATTCCATGATAAGAAGGTGTGTTGCAGAGGAGGAGTTTGGACAAATCCTCAACCATTGTCATGACTGTGAGGTAGGTGGTCATTTTGGACCAACAAGGACGGCATCTAAGGTACTTGAATGTGGCTTTTATTGGCCAACCCTCTTTAAACATTCTCGTGCTTATGTGCTAACCTGTGATAAATGCCAGCGGTCAGGTAACATCTCTAACCGTCAAGAAATGTCGTTAAACAATATTCTTGAGTGTGAGGTTTTTGATGTATGGGGGATAGATTTCATTGGACCGTTTCCTAGTTCGTTCACGTAAAAATATATCTTGGTGGCTGTTAATTATGTGTCGAAGTGGGTAGAGGCAGAAGCATATGCCACTAATGATGCTCAAGTTGTCCTGAAATTTTTAAAGAAAAATATTTTTAACAGGTTTGGGACACCAAGAGCAATCATTAGTGATGGTGGCACCTATTTTTGCAATAAACTATTTGAAAAACTCTTGAGCAAATACGGTGTCACACACAAGATCTCTACCCCATATCACCCCCAAACGAGTGGTCAAGTGGAAGTGTCGAACCGAGAGATAAAGCGGATTTTGGAGAAAGTTGTAGTTGTCAGTCGGCAAGACTGGTCAGTGAGATTAGATGATGCGCTTTGGGCATATAGGACTGCTTTTAAAACACCTATAGGCACTACACCATATAGGTTGTTGTTTGGTAAAGCATGTCATTTACCTGTAGAACTGGAGCATGGAGCATACTGGGCCACAAAAGCATTGAACTTTAATTTTACTGACGCAGGTGAATGACGTCTGCTGCAACTGGATCAGTTAGAGGAATTCCGGAACCTGGCATATGATCTTGCATTGTCATACAAGGAGAAGACGAAGAAGGCCCATGATAAGCGGATCATCAAGAGGGAATTGAAGGAAGGGGACAATGTTCTACTCTACAACTCCCGATTGCGACTGTTTCCTGGAAAATTGAAGTCACGATGGTCTGGACCATTCGTGATTTCTAAAGTATACCCATCGGGAGCCGTGGAACTGCACGATGGGAAGGATGTGACATTCACGGTCAATTCCCAGCGACTGAAGCACTACATGGGTGGCATAATTGAGCCACAACTTGGAATCACCCGGTTCCAAGACAATTCAAACTAAGACCAGCCGACATTCTAGCTCTCGACTGTAAATTGAGAACTACTTTTCTTTCCCTTCTCTTGCATTTAATTTAATTTTTCTTTCTTGTCAATATGTTTTATTTTCTTTAGTTTTTTTTATGAGTTCAAAAAAAAAAATTAAAATAAAATAAAACGCAAATTTCCACAGAGCTCGGCGCTCGAACGGTGGAAAAATACCGCTCGAGCGCCACAACTTATTTCAAACAAAAACTTCCAGAGAGCTCGGCGCTCGAGCGGTAATTATTTACCGCTCGAGCGCGAACATTTGCCCCAAATTTTTTTAGTCCAGAGAACCTGGCGCTCGAGCTATAATATTTTACCGCTCGAGCGCGTCTGCAGATAAAGTCGCGAAAACCCTTTCCCCCTTTCATTCTGCGAAATATTTCTCCCCAAATCCCTAACTCTTCTCACCCCCTTTTCGATTTTATTGTGCAGGAGCTTCAATCCCGACTCAAATCCTCGGCAAGGTGGAACAATAGTCTTAGGAAAACAAGAATCTTCATCACTCCGGTCATCTTCTTCGATTCATACACCATCTGCGTCACCACTATGGCACCAAAGAAATTGAAAGGTACCTCTGGTTCGTCTTCTTCCTCCTCGTTTGATAGAACCCGCTTTGTGAATGCGGCGGCTAGGGAGAGATATGAGCATGCTCAAATACATAGAAACCCCATTGCCGAAAGGGGATTTCGTCGTCTATTCGAGGATAGACACTTGGTCATTCTGGGGGATTTGGAGAAACGCGGATGGGTTAAATTTGGCGAGCAACCTAAGGCGGCAGTTGTGTCTGTAGTTAGGGAATTTTATGCGAATGCCGGTGAACGAACAGATGGTAGGGCATTTGTTAGAGGAAAGCTTGTGCCGTTCGATTCATTCACGATTAACGCCCTATTAGAAACGACCGACATTGACGACTCCGCATTCGAGGCATTAGTTGCTGATCCTAATAACTCGATGATCATTGAGACTCTGTGCCTTCCCGGGGCAACCTGGAAACCATTAGGGGGATCCCCGAGCTGCTTCGATGAAAAATATTTGCGGGCCAACATTGCCCTGTGGTATCTATTTTTGGCTAGAAGAATGATGCCAGTGTCCCACAAGAGTGAGGTGCAGAAAGAACGGGCAGTGGTACTTTTTGCGTTGTCTCAGGACTACGCCATTAACGTGGGCAAGCTATTACACTCTAAAATTATGATGAGCATACATAACAGCCACATCGGACTATTTTTCCCTACCATCATATCCGAATTGTGTGCCCAGGCGGGAGTTATTTTCCCGGATGATGAGGAGTGGCTACAACCCATGAAGCCTATTTGTGTGGATGACCGGCGGCGGAAGAAGGCGAAACGACAGATAGACTTCCCCAATCAGGAGGAGGAAGTAGGAGGTTCAAGCGCCGCCGCCCCTCGGCGCCCTCAGCCCCGCAGGCGCACCCAGAATGAAAAAATGGATGAGAGTCTGGCCTTCATGGCTCACCAGGAGCAGATCAACACCAATGTCACGGCGCGTCTTGACCAACTCGATTCCATGATGCGCACTATGCTCATCCACGGGGGCGTAGACCCAAACACCATACCGCCACCCCTGCCGATCATTCCCCCCTTTCAGTTTCAGTATGCCTATCTTCAGCAGGGGGATGCAGCGGGCGTGCCACCACCGGACCACGATGAGGATGAGCTTTGATCGGGGGAGTTTACTGTTTCCCTTCTTCTTTTCTTTTCTTTTGTCTACTGCATTAATTGTGTTTTCAAATTATTGTTCGTTCTGTCATTTATGTTGCATTTGTTGCTATGTTTGCATTCATGTTTGCATTTGTGTTCTTCGCCTTTTGTGCAATGGGGACATTGCACACCTTCAGTATGAGGGGGTCGTCTTTCGTATTGGTTATCTTTCGTTTTTGTCTTGCATGAGTGTCAGTTGATGGTGAAATTAGTAAATTGGTAGCCGATGATGATTTTGTGCGAAATGAACTGCATGTTGCTTAGTCTTATCACTCGTTATGAATCCCCCGATGTATTGAATTTGGTTTATGCACACATAGTGGATTTTAATAGTATTGTCGATGATAGTTAAGTTCAATATAATCTGTGAGGGGAACTGGAGAAACATTAGATGCGAGTGGAACTTGAATGAATACCTGTTGAAAGGAGTGACTAACCAGTAGCATAAACTCAAGTAGAAAATCAAACGTATTCCTCAAATATCCTTCATCCCAATCGTGCATAGGAACCAAAATTCCATTCCTAGGCCAGAAAAAAAAAACCCTATATCCAAAGCCTAAGGAGTACGCATGAGAAAACTATGCACCAAAAAAAAAAAAAATTTGGAATAATAAAGGGGATGTAAGGTGAGGGGAAGCCAAAAAGGGATGAAATCCTATCCCAAGGCTGAAAAGATGGAGATGTAAGGCGTTGAGGAATGTCAAAGAAAATTTCTGACAAGTGCATAGTGAAAATGATCTACGTACTCCCCATCTTTCTAAACCACTTGAGCACGTTGCCATTGACTCCCTACATTTTGTGGTTCGACTATGAAACTCTACCACTATATGTGTTTACTAGTTGGTCCCAAATAGAAACAGGACTCAGAAAAGAGACACTTGCGTTGACTGGTTGATTCGGCAACCCGCATGATTTGCGAATAAAACTGTCTGAAACACAAGCTAGAAAGATCCACAGCACACACGACCACACCGTTTGGAAAAATACAATTGTGTTGCGATTTCTGAAAAGGGGTAGTAATGTATGTTGTGATTTGACTAAGTGGATGTGGTTCAAACACCCGCTGAGGCAGGAGATACCGGTTCGCTGCTTCACCATCAGTTTAGTTATTTCAATACCCTCCCTTTTGTGTTTGTTCCATGTTTTAATTGTAGTATGTAACCTATTTTGCTTGAGGGCAAGCAAAAGGTTAGTATGAGGGGGTTGATACGTGTGGTTTTTACGTGTTTTATTGCATTAGTTTGTGTGTGTTTTCATTGTGCATGCGTACATTTCGTTTACATTTTGTTCATTTTAGAGTAAGCATGTGAATTTGATCATTTCTCACTTGTGCATGACGAATTTGCAGGAAAAATGGCCGGAAAACTAAAATCGGAACCAAGTGCCAAGCCAAGAAGATAATGTGCAGAAGAGGCGACGCTCGGGCAGTAATTTTCTACCGCCCGGGCGCGAGAAAAATCACGCAAAGAGCTGAAATCCAGAGAGGTCGGCGCTCGAGCGGTAGTTTTCTACCGCTCGGGCGCGAGAAGTGATCCAAGAAGAGGCAAGTTACAGAAGCTATGGCGCTCGGGCGGTAACTTTCTACCGCCCGAGCGCGAGATGCCGCATGTCCCAAGCAGATTACAGAAGACGTGGGGCTCGAGCGGTAATATTCTACCGCCCGAGCGTCGTTTATTTTTGGAAAAAATTCATTGCCGATTCCTAACCTTATGTGCTGAATGGGGATGATATGGAAAGGAGGTTGGACGTTTTGGAGCATATTCAGACGAGATTTCAGAGCCGCCACAAGCTTTGGAGAGACTTTTGCGCTTGGATTGAAGATTCGAGGATTTCCGGGCAACATTCTTCGCGTTTTTCGTCAATTCTAGTATTTTTTATTTAGTTTTCATCTTTTAAACATTGTTGTGTTTATTTTCAATATGAATTCGAGTAGCTAAATTTTTATTATTTGTTGGGATTTAAGGGGATCCTACCCCAAACTTTGATCTAATTAATTTATATCTTGATTGTTGCATTATTCTTGATTATACCACTGTGTTATTGTGTTGTTAAAGCGTAGCCAACTTTAATAACGATTTTATATTGCGAGTGAGTTCGAGAGAATAACTTGTGATAGGAACGAGTAGTATAATCCGTGGATCTACAATTTACATAGACATATGAAATTGGATACGCGCCGATAGTCATAGTCCTAAGGGTCGAAAACTAGGGGATTTCACGAATCGACATGCAATTCACTCTTGATAAATAATTAAAGACATTTAATTACTTCATTGAGTAGAATTAGTTTGGCATAGCTCGAGAGAGTGTGTTCAATTAAATAAGAAATCATGTCGGAAGCATATAATCGATATTAAACGAATTAATTAATTAACGAGGGGTAGGTGAACCGATATTCCCAACAAATTCATTTCTTATTGAATTTTACTCAACCATTTTATACACTATAGTTCATTACTTGATTCTTGACTATTTTTATTTGCATGTTTATTTGATTATAGTAGTAATAAAACCACCAATCAATTTTCGTTGCTAAAGATCTAATACTTGAGAATAATAATTGTTAAATACAGTCTTCAGTGGAACGATACTCGTACTCACATACACTATACTCTAACTTGACATCGTGCACTTGCGATTAATTTTGAGCATATAAAACAAAATTTTTTATAAGGATTTCACAGTGCAAGTTTTGCTCGATCACAATAACATAATAAAATGAATGAGTAAAAATATTCATGTCCACTCATATTTCATAAACATAATGTGCGGAAGAAATATGGTCCTCGGGTTCACGTGCGCACATCCAACTCCGCATACTCAGTTTTCGGCACCTCCAATTTCATGATCAGTATGCTCACCTACATCATTCACACCTAGTGAGTCTTAAAACTCAACACACCTGTAACATTATAACAAATACATATACATAACATGCAACAGTGAAAAGTACTGTAATAAAAATATGTTTCATGATTTTAAAAGCGTAAACATAAACATATCTGAAACGTCCTGTCCTCTTTAATGCTTTAAAAGTACTAGAATTTTTTTTTCCTAATTTTCGGCCCTCTCATATAAATATTTTTATAAAATATTTTGCATATAAAAACATCACCCACTAGCATTTTTAAAATCAAGTGCACTAGTCATAAAATGAAATCGTCGCATATTTTACCAACCTAAAAAGCAATAATTTGAAAAGAATAGCCCATACTAAACCTCTCAAAAATCTCTCAAATGCATAAATAAATAATCTTAAAAATCTTTAATCATAAAGCATGAGTCAAAAGTCATAATGCGGAAAAAGTAGAAGCGCTGGTCCTCGGGTTGTGTACGCCTTCAGTCTAGTCAAATCACCCGTCAAGTCCTCCCTCAAACTCACCTGCATCCATCACACCTAGTGAGTCTAAAGACTCAACACACCATCATCTTTATAGCAAGTAATACGTAATACAGTCAACATATAACGGTGAAAAATACTTGTACTTAAAATATCATTTTCATGAAGATGCATAAACATAAACATTTTCGTAAACATTTTCATGATGCATAAAACTTTAAACATAAACATTTTCATGATGCATAAGACTTTAAATATAAAAATTTTCATGACATGCAAACATGAATTTCCTTTTCCTCAACATGACATGACATAAAACCTTAAACATAATCATGAACATTTCCTTTTTTTTCCTTTGTTAAATTCAGATCGTTAATTGTGACTTTCCTCAACATGACATGAAAATCGATGGATCCATCTACATATAACCACAGTATTGGGCGGCGGGGACAACAGCGACACACTCACCGGTCAACTGAGCCTTGGCCTATCATGATCGAATAGAAATACGATCGTCGGGGCTCCTTCTGGGGCCTTCTCCCATAAACGGGCTCCCTCTGGGGCCTTCTCCCCTCACGACATTCACATTCTTACCTCAAACCTCATATCCTCATAACCTCATATTCGCAATAATGGAAACACGATCGTCGGGCTCCCACTGGGACCATCACCCTCACGACATCGCCATCATTAACGAATTAGTCACAATCACTTCACTTCCTTCAACATTTACATTCTCACCACTTTATAAAAATCATGCATAACATAACATTTTGTTTTTGAAACCAAGCATGCAACATGTCTTTTAAATGTCTTCCTTAAATCATAAAATCCCTTAAACATTTAAAAATCATAATTTAATCATGAACATTTCATAAACATTTAAAATGTCATTTTAACCTCAAAACATTTACAATAACATTTTGACATGTTAAATAATAAACATATAAAATTCCCTGAACATTTAAAATATCATTTTAACATATAAAATCTCATAAACATTTAAAATATCATTTTAACATAAAAAAATTTCCATAAACATCCATAACTATAGAAAATAATCATATTAGCACATAAAACAGCATTCAGGGCACTGCCATGACGTTTACTAATTTTCTAGGTGCAAAAAGACCGTTTTACCCCTAGACGTAAAATTCCTCGACTTTGACTTTCTCTTGAATTCATTGACCCTAACATGTCCCAAATAATTATTTAAGCCTACACGAATTTTCCCATATTTTTATTTAGCTTAAATCGAGGACTTTTAAATTAATCTTTAAATAAGATGTATTAACGCGTTTTAATCACGAATTAAACCAAACCTTAATATAAAATTCCCAAATTAAAAACTTAGACTTTTAATAATTATTTAAGCTTAGACCTAATCTTTATATCAATTAATTCATTAATTAACGTTTCGTGCGTCGATTAAATCTCGAATAAATCCAAAACTCGTTATTTTGATCCCAAATTTTAAACATAGAATTTTTAATATCTATTCTACCCTTCCAAGTCATGAGCCACCCCCGTGGACCCTGGGATCTAATTTTAGCCTTATAATTTTTGAAATTGACACCCTAACGTACACACCGAGACATCTCCTAATTTACCCGAGCCACGCCCGAGCCACCTTGAGCCAAAACCTAGCCAATCCATCTAGGGACCGTACTGTGCAAGCCCAGCACAAAAACCCGGCCCTAGCCCGCTCAAAACTTGCTGGAACTTGACCCAAAATTCTGCATGTTTTGTGTGTGAGATGTCCTAGCTATGCAAGGTTTCCTAGTTGCCTTAGGACTCATCAAGCCCTAACCACTTGACCACCCTTGACCCTAACTGACCCTAAACCAGTCCAGACCCGAGCCACCCCCAGCCCAAGCCTCTGAGCCACGCACGAGACACTGCAAATACACAGCAGCTCGCGCGCTTATGGCCTTCCTCACGCTCTCATGCTTCTGCTCGGCCCTGCCTGAACCAAACCATACCAGACCTCGAACCAGCCCCTTGTGCCCCTTCTTAGGACCCTAAGGACCTAACTTAGCCCAGCCCCCAGCCCTTGACCGAGCCAACCAACCCTGCATAAGTTGCTGAAATCCTGCGCAACTTCTTGGTGCTCTCGGGTGGGAGTCCTAGCATGGCTAGGACTCCTTCCCTAGCCCTTAACTCGAGTCCTAGCGTGGCTAGGACTCTTCTCTGACCCACGACAGCCCCTGGACGATCCCTGGCCCAAGCCAAGGCCAAACCAACCCCTTAATCATGGAACCCGATCACCCTACACCCCTTGACAGCAATTTACGTTCTTTCTTGTTTCTTTGGTTTCTGCCGAAACCTGGGTGTGTGTGTTTGGGACTTTAATTTACTTAAAAGCTTTGCTTAAACATAATATGGCATCATGGCAGCCCCTTAGCATGCAAAGAACAAGTAATTTGAATCAAAAGTCATCTTTCCTCATGCATACATGCAATATACCGAAAATTCTGAAAATAATTTCATGTTCTTCATGCATACAATAATTCAAACAATAATATGATATGACGGATGAGAAAAGGAGATGTATGGCGTGCCTTTGCGTTAAATACGCTCGAATATCCGTTGACGACGAAGAACGGGACTCAACCTTGGCTTTGTTCTTGCTTGCTCCCTTCGAAAATCCTTCTCCAAAGTGTGTTGTGTGTGCCGTGAGGTTCGAGAGGGGTGGGGGAGAATTTTCAGAATTTGAAAGTGAGTGGCCGATTGTTTGTGTAACAAGTACTTTAAATACTAATTTTCTTTGCTAATTAGGCTAGGCCTATTAAGCCTCTAAATTAAGCCCATTAAATTAGTTAGGATTTAAATAAAATATCAACAAGCTTTTTGTTTAATTAAATATGTGAATTTATTAGTCGGGTTGCCAAAAAACTCGTCTTTTAGTTGAAAAACCAACACCGATAAAATTTACGTCCCGGCGTATAAAATACCTCAAAACCCCCTTATTTTCAAAAATACTGATAAACATCAACCATAATTTAAATAATTAAAAATAATTATTTAATAAAAACATTTTTCTATTTTCAGCCAACGGTCTCCGTTCCTCGATCGCAACTCGAATAACCTTTTTTTAAAAAATATATTTTAATGCAACTATGTATAAAAATATAATTTAAACATACAAATTGAAAGGGATCGGTTACGGTGACCGGAAGCGCAACGGAAGTTTAAAAATCGAATTTTTTACAAGAAATTTTCGGCCACCTCTATGTTTGTGTAGCAAATACAATAAAACACCAATATCATACAAAGGGTGTTGAGAAAATCGTTACCTATCAACTTCTTGAGGTTGATGATGGCACCAACCAAGTTGTAAACAACTTGGCTCTTCAAGGATGACAAATCTACAAGCTCTCCTTCCTTCAAAATCCAGCCCACCACTTGCAAGCTAGAACCCTTTTTATTTTGCACTAGAAAAATAAGAAGATTTTTCAAAGAGAAGAATATTTCTTCCTCAACACTTGAAGAAGAAAAGAAGAGAAAAACTTGGAGAGAAATCCCCAAAAAATTTCGGCCATGCTTGTGGGGAGGGAGGAGTGAATGAGTTGTCTTGGTTTGTGAAAAAGTAGAGACCAACTTTTGCATGCCAAGCCTTGGTAACCCAAAAAGTAGTCTCCAACTCTTCACCTCCCATTCATGCATATATTATATGGTTTTTAACAAATTAAAAACCCATGGAATTAATTTAATTATCTCAAACATTTTTGAGATTAATAAAAAATTACTTGAATTTACTCAAGTCCACTAGTTAAATAATTTATTTAAATTGAGCTCAACAAGACTCAATATAATTTAATTAATTCAACACTTGAATTAATTTAATTATTTGGACTCTACTAGGTCCAGTAGTGTTTAATTAATTCAACACTTGAATTAATTTAATTTAGTCCATAATAATGTTTATGAAAATCACAATTTTCAAATACATTATTCACTTGACCAACTTTTAATTTAGGAACACATTCATAAATTAAAATTTACATTTCTCTCATAGAAGTCATACTTCTATCTTTCTTTACGCTTATAAACTCCTTTATAAGCCGTTCAACACATTGAACTATTTTCTCCTTTATAGAAGTCATACTTCTAATTTTTTTTCTTACGCTTATAAACTCCTTTATAAGCCGTTCAACACATTGAACTATTTCTCTTCTCAACGGGATCTAGAAAGCTAGTACTTGTGTGGTTCTCAATGGTTCATTGATACAACTAGCCGTGGGTTCACATCTCCATGTGATTCGGACTAAACATGTCCTTATATGAGCATACCCCAATTGCTCCATTCTTACTTATCAACTCCTTGATAACAAGAACGTCAGAACTCAAGTCTGATAGTACCCAACCAATCATGTTAAACGCCTAGCAGCATCGCTTACATGATTCCCTAGGTATCAAATGATAGTGCCTGCAAGAACCATTCAATTGAGGTTAGCGTACAGTACGGTCCCTTCAACTCTTATATCCCGACCGATTCGACAACCATTGGTTTATCGAGAGTTGTCATTGAATCGATACTATATGTCATGTCGTAGTTACATTGATGGTGTAATCTATGAAACCCCTTTCATAATTACCACCATATTCTGATCAGAGATTTCAACCTACATACACATGAGAACACATAGGATATCCATACCCGAAGGTAAGCGGTGAATCCCCGACTACAATGCATCGACTCCTATATGTTTCGACAGAACACCCAACCTTGCCACCTGATGACCCCATGAGAGTCGGTAAACAAGTCAAAGTGTAATTCTAGCACATAGAGTCTCAATGTTGTCCCGGGTCATAAGGACTAATGGTGTACAACCATAAACCAGGACTTTTCCACTCGATAAGTGAGAACCACTTGGAAAGTCCTTTATGGAGGGTTGTTCAGTGCACTCTACCAGGAGCACCTATCTGCATGCTCGGACATCACAATGTCCCCTACCAATGAAACATGGTACTCACATCGCAGATACTAGTCTCGAACTCTAGCGGCCTATATCCTTCTTAGCGGCGGCTGAATCGACTAGAAACTGTTTAGAATATACAGTATTCCAAATATGAGTTTCATGATACTCATCATATGAGCATCTCATATTCTTTCTACTATATGTATATTCAAGGGCTTTATCTATGCAACTAGCATGGGTATACAAATAAAGATTTGCCAAAACAATAATTTCAAATATTATTAAAATAAAGATTGCTCATACATAGAGTTTCATTGTGAACACTCGGCCAACACTTGGCTCGACGGGCACCTACTCTAACACAAATATGCACAACATAATTAATTAATGCAATAAAAACATTTATTTAAAATACAGGAGCATTTAATAATTCAAATACATGTGGTTCGTGTGGACCTTTAAATTTTCGGGGCGTTACAATCTCCCCCCCTTAAATTGAATTTTGTCCTCGAAATTCGCGCATCCTTAATAACCCTAAGTTTAGACTTAGTTCTAGTATGCCAAAAATCCACGCTTCCGCTGCACTACTCTGATAAAATTTAAACTCTAGAATGTCCTTATTTCTCCTTGATCCCAATTAAATTTTCCTTCTACATCCTGATTTTTGAATTGCAACTTAAAAATACCCAAATGACTTAGTGATGTTACTATTATAACCTCGAATTTCAATTTTTCTTACAATTCCCAATATTAAAAGATGGATGACCATACTTATCGTATTTTGTTTTCCTTATTTTAAACCCAAAATATTTATCAACTTATCAAATTTCAATCTTAAATTCCCAAACGCATCCGCTAACGCTTAGATTTTTCAAGCCTAATATTGATTCATCCTTAAAACCCTTGATTAAAATTTCTTATAATACTAAAACCAAGATATCCCAAGGTTCTGAATATTCTTAAAAGTCTAAATCCTCAAAATTCTTAACGTTAACCCATTCAGTTCGTATTTATTGCTAAACTAGTCCCCAAATTCTTTAACAATTGCAAAAATAAATTCTTAATTTCCTCAAAAATTATCTTAATTGGTCCTTAATTTCAAAAATCCTACGATTAACCCATAAGCTCTTAACATTCTTAATTCTGCTCTACGGGTTTCCCATAACATAAATTTCGATAATTTAAACTTATTTACCCAAAATCATTTGCTATAACCTAATTTACCTTTCATCAAAACTTAAAATCCCAATTTATATATTTTTTTACTCCCGAAGTCGTTATAAATCCTTAAATCATTATTCCTTACGTCTAATTCCCAAAAATTAATTCGACTATTAACCTTAAATCATAAATATTTTCTTAAAAAATCTATGTGTCCCATAAAGCATTCATAATATTCACGATTAAACCTATAGCCGAAAAAATAAAACGTCAATCCAAAAATCCAAAAATCAACATTGTCCAATTCCACCACAAAACCAACATGCATTAAAATCAAATAATTTTTCATTTCATATCGTATCACATATAAAAAAATTCCAAAGTATATAAATCATATATTATCATGAAGCTATTAAACATGTGACGTGAACATATAATTCATGTAGTCATGCAGGTGACAACATATAAATCATATAAAGAATGTAAAAACTTACAACTTTGAGGCTTGACGACTGATCTTTCTGGCGCTGATGGTGGCACAACCCTTTACAGGACCTTTGCTCTGATACCAACTGAAACGTCATGTCCTCTTTATTGCTTTAAAAGTACTAGAATTTTTTCTTTTTTCTAATTTTCGGCCCTCACATATAAATATTTTTATAAAATATTTTTCATATAAAAACATCACCCACTAGCATTTTTAAAATCAAGTGCACTCGTCATAAAATGAAATCGTCGCATATTTTACCAACCTAAAAAGCAATAATTTGAAAAGAATAGCCCATACTAAACCTCTCAAAAATCTCTCAAATGCATAAATAAATAATCTTAAAAATCTTTAATCATAAAGCATGAGTCAAAAGTCATAATGCGGAAAAAGTAGAAGAGCTGGTCCTCGGGTTGTGTGCGCCTTCAGTCCAGTCAAATCACCCGTCAAGTCCTCCCTCAAACTCACCTGCATCCATCACACCTAGTGAGTCTAAAGACTCAACACACCATCATCTTTATAGCAAGTAATACGTAATACAGTCAACATATAACGGTGAAAAATACTTGTACTTAAAATATCGTTTTCATGAAGATGCATAAACTTCAAACATGAACATTTTCATGACATGCAAACATGAATTTCCTTTTCCTCAACATGACATGACATAAAACCTTAAACATAATCATGAACATTTTCTTTTTTTTCCTTTGTTGAATTCAGATCGTTAATTGTGACTTTCCTCAACATGACATGAAAATCGATGGATCCATCTACATATAACCACAGTACTGGGCGACGGGGACATCAGCGATACTCTCACCGGTCAACTGAGCCTTGACCTATCATGATCGAATAGAAATACGATCGTCGGGGCTCCCTCTGGGGCCTTCTCCCATAAATGGGCTCCCTCTGGGGCCTTATCCCCTCACGACATTCTCATTCTTACCTCAAACCTCATATCCTCATAACCTCATATTCGAAATAATGGAGACACGATCGTTGGGCTCCCACTGGGACCATCACCCTCACGACATCGCCATCATTATCGAATTAGTCACAATCACTTCACTTCCTTCAACATTTACATTTTCACCACTTTATAAAAATCATGCATAACATAACATTTTGTTTTTGAAACCAAACATGCAACATGTCTTTTCAATGTCTTCCTTAAATCATAAAATCCCTTAAACATTTAAAAATAAAAATTTAATCATGAACATTTCATAAACATTTAAAATGACATTTTAACCTCAAAACATTTACAATAACATTTTGACATGTTAAATCATAAACATATAAAATTCCCTAAACATTTAAAATATCATTTTAAAAGATGAAATCCCATAAACATTTAAAATATCATTTTAACATAAAAAAATTTCCGTAAACATCCATAACTATAGAAAATAATCATATTAGCACATAAAACAGCATTTAGGGCACTGCCATGACGTTTACTAATTTTTTAGGTGCAAAAAGACCGTTTTACCCCTAGACGTAAAATTCCTCGACTTTAATTTTCTCTTGAATTCATTGACCCTAACATATCCCAAATAATTATTTAAGCCTACATGTATTTTCCCATATTTTTATTTAACTTTAATCGAGGACTTTTAAATTAATCTTTAAATAAGACGTATTAACGCGTTTTAATCCCGAATTAAACCAAACCTTAATATAAAATTCCCAAATTAAAAAATTATACTTTTAATAAATATTTAAGCTTAAACCTAATTTTCCATGATTTTATAAAGCTTAAAACTAGGCGTTTCAATTAATTCGTTAATTAACGTTTCGTGCGGCGATTAAATCCCGAATAAATCCAAAACTCGTTATTTTAATCCCAAATTTTAAACATAGAATTTTTAATATCTATTCTACCCTTCCAAGTCATGAGCCACCCCCGTGGACCAATGGATCTATTTTATCCTTATAATTTTTGAAATTGACACCCTAACGTACACACCGAGACATCTCCTAATTTACCCAAACCACGCCCGAGCCACCTTGAGCCAAAACCTAGCCAATCCATCTAGGGACCCTACTGTGCAAGCCCAGCCCTGGCCCGCTCAAAACTTGCTGTAACTTGACCCAAAATTCTGCATGTTTTGTGTGTGAGATGTCCTAGCTATGCAAGGTTTCCTAGTTGCCTTAGGACTCATCAACCCCCTAACCACTTGACCACCCTTGACCCTAACTGACCCTAAACCAGTCCCAGACCCGAGCCACCCCCAGCCCAAGCCTCTGAGCCATGCACGAGACACTGCAAATACACAGCAGCTCGCGCGCTTATGGCCTTCCTCACGCTCACATGCTTCTGCTCGGCCCTGCCTGAACCAAACCATACCAGACCTCGAACCAGCCCCTTGTGCCCCTTCTTAGGACCCTAAGGACCTAATTTAGCCCAGCCCCCAGCCCCTGACCGAGCCAACCAACCTTGCACAAGTTGCTGAAATCCTGCGCAACTTCTTGGTGCTCTCGGGTGGGAGTCCTATCATGGCTAGGACTCCTTCCCTAGCCCTTAACTCGAGTCTTAGCGTGGCGAGGACTCTTCCCTGACCCACGACAGCCCATGGACGATTCCTGGCCCAAGCCAAGGCCAAACCAACCCCTTATTCATGGAACCCGATCACCCTACACCCCTTGACAGCAATTTACGTTCTTTCTCGTTTCTTCGGTTTCTGCCGAAACCTGGGTGTGTATGTGGGACTTTAATTTACTTAAAAGCTTTGCTTAAACATAATATGGCATTATGGCAGCAACTTAGCATGCAAAGAACAAGTAATTTGAATCAAAAGTCATCTTTCCTCATGCATACATGCAATATACCGAAAATTCTGAAAATAATTTCATGTTCTTCATGCATACAATAATTCAAACAATAATATGATATGACGGATGAGAAAAGGAGATGTATGGCGTGCCTTTGCGTTAAATACGCTCGAATATCCGTTGACGACGAAGAACGGGATTCAAACTTGGCTTTGTTCTTGCTTGCACCCTTCGAAAATCCTTCTCCAAAGTGTGTTGTGTGTGCCGTGAGGTTTGAGAGGGGTGGGGGAGAGTTTTCAGAATTTGAAAGTGAGTGGCCGATTGTTTGTGTAACAAGTGTAGGGTTTTGTGATTAATTAATACTTTAAATACTAATTTTCTTTGCTAAATAGGCTAGACCTATTAAGCCTCTAAATTAAGCCCATTAAATTAGTTAGGATTTAAATAAAATATCAACAATCTTTTTGTTTAATTAAATATGTGAATTTATTAGCCGGGTTGCCAAAAAGCTCGTCTTTTAGTTGAAAAACCAACACCGATAAAATTTACGTCCCGGCGTATAAAATCACCTCAAAACCCCCTTATTTTAAAAAAATACTGAAAAGCATCAACCATAATTTAAATAATTAAAAATAATTATTTAATAAAAATATTTTTCTATTTTCAGCCATCGGTCTCCGTTCCTCGATCGCAACTCGAATAACCTTTTTTTAAAAAATATATTTTAATGCAACTATGTATAAAAATATAATTTAAACATACAAATATGCACAACATAATTAATTAATGCAATTAAAACATTTATTTAAAATACAAGAGCATTTAATAATTCAAATACATGTGGTTAGTGTGGACCTTTAAATTTTCGGGGCGTTACAATATCGTAAAAGCATAACGTGTCAAAAAATATCATTATATCATCATATACTTGTTCATTTTCTTAATAGAATTCATTTCGTTAGCTGTGACTGTCGTATCAGCTCTATTCGATGGATCCTTCTACATATAACAGTGGTACCTGGCTGCGGGGACATCAGCGACAGTATTACCCATCCACTGAGCCTTGGCCTTACAGCTCATCGTATACATATATCGTTAGTAACAACCAACTCTCATCCTTCAAAACATGTCGTCATTTTCATCTCTCATCAAAATCATGCACATACGAAATTTTTCCTTCAAATCAAGCATGCAACGTATTTTTTCACAGTTTCATAAAAAAGTCATGTACATGATAATACAAACATTTAAAACATGTCAAATCGTGCTTAGGGCGCTGCCAAGACTAAAAACTCAACCGGGTGCAAAATGACCATTTTGCCTCTGGAAACCCTAAATGACCATTTTACCCCTGGACATCAAAATTTCGACCTGAAGCTTATCAAAATCCTTAAAATACCATAAAACATATTTATAAGTATTTCTTAAATGTAAACTCGAGCCCGATTCAAGACTTATGTGATTCGTTTTAAAACTTGGACTGAGTTCCGGTTTTAACCCGAATAAACCCAAAACTTAACCAAAATTTTCCCAACTCGCACCATGTCCCGAACCTACATGACCAGCCTAAAAACCACTTATTTCAGACCACTTATGACCCTCAAACAGTAACCGAAAAGTTGCTGGAATTTTCTGTACGTGCAAACTCGAGAACCCTAGTGCACTAAACTTGTAACACTTCGACTCTGGGCCCTACCAGCTCGGACCAGTCTTGGACCAGCCCTTCCTAGCCCACCTTAGGACCCTCCTGGAACGATCTAAGCACAGCCCTCAACCCCATGCACGCGCACTGCTCGAACCACCAAGAAAACGCATGCCCGAGCCACCTTCGAACCAATATTGGATCCTAGCCTAGGGACCTCCCTTCTACCCGAGACCAGCTGAGTATGGACCTCCCCTGGGCCTCGGTTGGACCGTACTTTGGCCTGGTGCAGCCCTCCCTCGATCAAGCCTACCCTGATTTTTCACTAGAACAATCTGAAACCCTAGCTGCCTAAGAGCAACCCTTAGGCCTTCACCTAAACCGTGCACACCCTAGACTCCAGCATCATGTCACATTAGTTCACAACATACACGCCCCTTAACAATCATAAAATTGGCAGCCCCTTGCACAAACACAAGAAAACGTGATAATGAAACACAAGGATGCACTTTCATGTCAAAATTTTGCATAAAAAAACAAAACCCCAAGTTAGATAAATAATTCACATCCATTTAAATTTATTTCAGCATAATTTTGGCGTGAAGGAAGAGAAAAAGGGGATACATGTGTACCTTAACGTTTTTACGCTTGAAAACTCGAATATATGCGCGAAGGAATAGCACCGGAGGAGCGGGGGAGAAGTTTGCTTGAAAGCTATGGAGGAGACCGAAGTGGCTGCTGGTTTGCTGCTGATAAAAGTGAGGGAGGGGACGGCCACTTAGTGTAATTATGTTTAGGGTTGGGTTAGGTAGAGTCTAAATAGAATTTGCATGAATTGATGAGCCCTGATGAAAATTAAATGGATTAAAAAGGGTTTTGAACCCATTAAGCATTAAAATAAACCCATCAAGCCCAATTAGACTCCCAAAACATATTTTGTTTAGGTACGTTTTTGAAAATATTGCCCAAGCCCTCAAAAAGTCTCTCGATTTGCTAAATTTTGCGTACCGATTAAAAATATGACTCGGCGAGTAAAAATATCCATCAAGGCCCAATTTTCGAAATTCACATATAAAAACACCTCATATTAAATAATTAAAATAAATTATTCAATAAAAATATTTTTCCTGATTATCTCAGTCTCCGTTACTCGTTCGAGTGCGGAATACAACTTAAAATCCTAATGCATGAAACTTAAAAATAATCTTGAAATAAACCCTAGCCATGCAATAATCATGCATTAAATGCATAAAAATCATTAAAAACATATTTTAAATAAAATCCTATATTGTATGCAGTCGGGTTACATAGTTCAAATTTCCTAGATCTTAAAGATATTCTGCGAGAGTGATAGAGCATCTAGTTCAAGTTGGGAGATAACAAACAAATCATCCCTTGCTGTAATGCCCGAGATTTTTATTAATAAAATCTGAAATGATTAATTGATAATGGATATGAGACCGGGAAAGAAAAAAGAAGACTTGAATTATGTGCGAGGACTGAACCCCTCGCGCATATGCGCCCTGCTCCCCCGCGCATATGCACGACCAAGAAGGGCGCATATGCGTGAGGTTCTCGAACCTCACGCATATGCGCGACCAGGATGCGCGCATATGCGCGAGCATGGCAGAGAACCTCGCGCATATGCGCGAGAAGAGGACGCGCATATGCGCGAGCTGAGGAAATAAAGAATGCCGAGACCAGTAGGTCTCGCGCATATGCGCCGAGGGAGGTCGCGCATATGCGCGAGACGTGCAGCACAAGAGAGAAGCCACTTGGCTTGGACATGCAATATATATGTAATTACCTTCATTCTCCTTGGGAAAACTACAGAGGAAAGAACGAGAAGACTTCAGGGGAAAGCTTCAAGTCTTAAATCATAGATTGTGATTTGCGGAAGATCCGTCCGTATGATTTTCGATCCAAGTTCAGTACTGTGTTTCTATCGACAAGAGCTTCAAAAGGACGTAAGTTTTATTATGTTCTTGTATGATTTGAAAATATGATATGGAAAAAATCCTGATATGACTGATATTATCTGTTCCTGAGATTATTGTAATCGTATAATGGAAACCGGATCGAAGAACAGATACGATATGAAATTGTTATGATTTTCAGAATTGATTTGATTGAGATTATACAGATTTGATATCAGATTGTGTTGTTGATTGATTATGAGTTGTTGAGATTGATATTTGTTGATATTTGTATTGCTGGGTATATCGAGATTGTGCGGTTATGCCGTCGAAACAGAATTAGATTGAGTTATGATAATATCCAGTATTGATTGGGTTGTATATTGATATTGTACTTCTCAATATTGTCATTGCCAGATTGAGTATTGACAGCTTCAAATTCGAGACTTCGACTTGATCAGATTGATCTACGAAAAGAAAGGTATAAATCAACGTTGAACCGGGAAGATACGACTCGAGTTAGATTTGACTTGAGTTTCCCAAAACTACATACTTTATTTCATTGCATTGATGTTTGCAATTCATGAGATTAATATGCTTAGTCTATTGATTTATAGCAGAGCATGTATAGAGTCATGGGCAGATGTCCCTAATCTTTGGAAGAGCCGCCAAGACACTGGACTTTTGGTGTATCGATGTTGCTTAGGAGTAGATCGACTTCTATCGCTGCGATTCGATACAGAATGCCAAAGTCTGGGTTCGACCGGGATCCCTAGATTAGGAAAGAGTCGAGTCAGAGATTATGAGTCAAGAGTTTGATTTACAGTTTTATATCGATTCATGTCTTTCAGATTATGATACATGTTATTGATATCTGTTTCATGATTTTATATCTGTTTATATTATTGCATGTATACGTGGTTTATACTGGAAATATATTTCTCACCGGAATTATCCGGCTGTTGTTGTGTTTGTATGTGTGCATGACAATAGGTGGGATAGGATCAGGGTCAAGAAGAGGATGAGAGATCAAGATTATCGTGGAGATCCGGACTTAGAAGTAGAATTGGCTTTCAACACTTGATGTATAGTGATTGAACCTTAGTTTGAGATAAATGTATTTTGTACAAGACTTGTACTTTACTTTTAATATATATATCAGATTGATTATCATATGTTCCGCACTTATGTATTTAGAAAAAAAAATTTAGACCACGATTAATTAATTGATCCTAATGGTGATTAAGAAGATGAATTAGGTTCGGGTCTCCACAGCAGGTGGTATCAGAGCAGTAGGTTCCTTAGACTGAGATAGAATCTAGTGAGTGGGGTAGATTGAGTTTTCTTTCCTGCTTTTGCTATGCTAGCATGTTTTACTGCTTTAATACATGTTTACCTGAATATCTGATTTGATTGGAAATATGTGTTGTGGAGAATGAATTAGAACCGATTCTTGATCAGCAGTAAGATGATCAGAGGAGGACTGAAACAGATTTGTTGTATTTGGTTACTAATCCTTTTGATAATCAGATATGCCTCCTCGAAGAGTCCCACAATAGGGCAGTACCTCGACTAATCCGATGGATGTCACAGCAACTTCGATGGAAACCCTACTGAAGAGATTTCAGTCGTTCAAACCGCCAACTTTGACGGGTACAGAGAATTATGTTGAGTGCGAGAGTTGGCTCGATGACATTGAGATGCTGTTTGATTCACTGGATTATACTAATGAACGCAGAGTTAGATTGATTGGGCACCAGTTGCATGATGTTGCAAAAAATTGGTGCCTCACAATTAAGAGAGCGTTGGAGCTTCGAGGTACAGTCATTACTTGGAAAATCTTTAAGACTGAATTTTATCAAAGATTTTTCCAGTATCGTACAGGAAAGACAAGGGTGCAGAGTTTGCTAATCTGAGACAGGGTCAGCTGAACATTGAAGAATATGTTGCCAAGTTCTTTACCTTGCTACGTTTTGCTCTACATGTTGCTGAGAATGATGAAGCTGTTGCTGATCAGTTTATCAATGGGCTGAATCCTGAGATTATTACATTGGTAAACACTAGGAGACCGAATAATTTTGCTGACGCCCTGAACAGAGCAAAAGGAGCTGAAGCTGGCCTGATTAGGCAGAAAAGAGCTTCGTATCTTCCTCCAGTACCGAAACAGCAACCATCTTCCCCTCAGTTCCACCAACCACCTCTCAGATTTGAGAGTGGTAGTAGCAGCAGCGGAAAGAAAGACTATTTGAAAGCCCGAGGAAAACAGTTCAAGAAGTCAGGGAGCAGTTCATCTAGCTCCAGTGGTTCCCGACAGAGCCAGAGTAATATAGGGGTGTATTGTAGAACTTATGGAGGAAGACATCCCACATAGCAATGCCAAGGAGTATTTGGTAGTTGCAACATCCGCAGACAGAAGGGACATTTTGCCAGAGTCTGTCCACAGAGAGGTTCCCAAAGATTCCACGGAGCAGAATCATCTGGATCAGTGGCTCAGACTGATAGACGATCATCTGCGGTTCACTCCTTTCAGCCACCAACTATTACTCAGTCACAGCAGAGGCCAGGAGGAAGCCAGACTGTTAGCCAGCCTCCGAGACAGCAGGACAAAGTATTTGCTTTGACTGAAAACAGGCACATGAAGCACCAGATGATGTCGTCGCAGGTAACTGTTCTCTTTGTGGTTTTCCTGCTTATGTATTGATTGTTACGAGTGCATCCCATGCATTTATTTCTGAGCGATTTGCATTGATTCATGCATTGCCCTTTGAGTCATTATCATCTGTAGTATCTGTCTCTTCACCTTTGGAAAGATGTCTTATATCAGTGAATTCTGTGAAACATTGTATGCTGCAGTATGACGGGCATGGGATATTGTACTTGGGTTGTCTGATTTTGACTGCATTATTGGTATTGATATGCTGACCAAGTACAGAGCTACCGTAGATTGTTTCCAGAAGATTGTAAGATTCAGACCTGATATGACTGATGAATGGAAATTTTACAGTAAGGGTTCTAGATCTAGAATTCCTTTGATATCTGCGTTATCTATGACTCGATTATTACAGAAAGGAGCAGAGGGATTCCTTGTGTATTCAGTAGACGTACTGAAATCTAGCCCATCATTGGCAGATTTGCCAGTGGTATTTGAGTTTTCTGATGTCTTCCCAGATGAGATTCCGGGTTTGCCTCTAGTCAGAGAGATAGACTTCAGTATTGAATTGGTACCAGGTACAGTTCCGATTTCTAGAGCTCCGTACAGAATGGCACCGATCGAACTGAAAGAATTGAAAGAGCAGTTAGAAGATTTACTGGCCAAGGGTTACATCAGACCTAGTGTTTCTCTTTGGGGTGCTCCAGTACTATTTGTAAGAATGAAGGACGGTTCAATGAGACTCTGCATTGACTATCGGCAACTGAACAAGGCTACGGTAAAGAACAAATACCCTTTGCCTCGTATCGATGATTTATTTGATCAGTTGCATAGTTCTTCCGTTTATTCCAAGATTGATATGAGATCTGGATATCATCAGCTGAGAGTCAGAGATTCTGATATTTCGAAGACACCTTTCAGAACCAGATATGACCATTATGAGTTTATTGTCATGCCGTTTGGTTTAACCAATGCTCCAGCTGTATTTATGGGTTTGATGAACCGTGTGTTTCAGAAGTATCTTGATGATTTCGTGATTATATTTATCGATGATATTCTGATTTACTCCAAGAATATGATTGATCATGATGAACATTTGAGAACTGTGTTGAGAATTTTGAGGACTGAGAAATTGTATGTCAATCTGTCGAAATGTGAATTCTGGCTGAAGCAAGTTGTATTTCTGGGACATATTGTATCTGGAGATGGTATTTCTGTTGATCCTAGCAAGGTTGAGGCCGTGATTAGTTGGCCTAAACCGATATCTGTGCCAGAGATACGTAGTTTTATGGGTTTAGCAGGCTATTGCCGACGATTTATTAAAGATTTTTCGAGCATTGCTAAGCCTATTACTCAGCTGACACAGAAGAATGCTCCGTTTGTGTGGTCTGAAGAATGTGAATCCAGTTTTCTCGAATTGAAGAAGAGATTGACCAGTGCTCCGGTGTTGACTATTCTGTCAGATACTGGTGATTTTATTGTTTATTGTGATGCTTCTCACAGAGGATTGGGTTGTGTTTTGATGCAGCGAGGACATGTTATTGCCTATGCCTCGAGACAATTTAAGACACATGAGTCTCGCTACCCAATTCATGATCTTGAATTGACGGCCATCGTATTTGCATTGAAGATTTGGCGACATTACTTATATGGTGAGAAGTTTGAAATCTATTCTGATCACAAGAGTCTGAAATATCTATTTTCACAGTCAGAATTGAATATGAGGCAACGAAGATGGCTTGATTTATTGAAAGATTTTGATTGTGAAATCAAATACTATCCGGGAAAGTCGAATTCAGCAGCTGATGCACTGAGTCGAAAGGTATGTTCTTTATCCTTATCGACGATTGGTGTGTCAAATTTGATTGAAGATTGCTGTCTTTCTGGATTGATATTTGAGACAGATTGTAAACCATTGAGACTCTATGCTATTTAAGTCAAACCAGAGCTGCTTTTGAGAATTAAAGAAGCGTATAAAAGTGATTAGAATGTTCACAACTCGATATTGATGGTCAGAACAGGGCATCAATCAGAATATCAGGTTCGTGAGAATGTATTGTATGTAAATAATGGTCTTGTTGTGCCAGATGTTTCAGATTTGAAACGACATATATTGTCAGAAGCGCACAGTAGTCGATTTAGTATTCATCTTGGTGGCAGAAAGATGTATAATGATTTGAAAAGACAGTTTTGGTGGAAACAAATGAAAGCAGATATTGCAGAATTTGTATCAAAATGTCTGAATTGCCAACAATTGAAAGCCGAAAGAAAGAAACCAGGAGGTTTATTGCATAGCTTATCTATTCCAGAATGGAAATGAGATCACATTTCTATGGATTTTGTGACGAAGCTACCGCGATCCTCCTGATGTTGTAATGCGATTTGGGTCGTGATTGACAGATTGACCAAATCAGCATGTTTTATCCCGTACAAGATGACGTACAGACATGACCAGATGGCAGAGATTTATGTCAGAGAAGTGGTCAGATTGCATTGAGTGCCGAAGTCGATTGTATCAGACCGTGATCCTCGGTTTATTTCTCACTTTTGGCACAGTTTGCAGCAAGCTCTAGGTACGAAGTTACATCTGAGTATCGCATATCATCCACAGACTGACGGACAGTCAGAGCGGACTATCCAGACATTGGAATATATGCTTAGAGCTGTAGTGCTAGATTTTTTTGGCACTAGTTTGCAAGAATCTTTGCCTCTTTGTGAGTTTTCGTACAACAACAACTATCAGACGAGTATAGAGATGGCTCCGTTTGAAGCGTTGTATGGCAAGAAGTGCAGATCCCCTCTTTATTGGGATGATATTTCTGAGGTACCTGAGATTGGGCCTGATATGATCCGAGAAATGACTGAAAAATTGAAGCTGATTCGACAAAGAATGAGAACAGCTCAAGACAGACAGGCCAAATATGCGAATGTTCGTCGTCGACCTCTAGTATTTGAGGCAGGAGACAGAGTATTTCTGAAGATTTCTCCTTTCAGAGGTGTTGTCAAATTTTACAAGAAAGGGAAGTTGTCTCTACGTTATACCGGTCCATACGAGATTCTCGAGAAGATAGGAGATTGTGCCATCGACTCCCTTACCGCCTTCTCTATTTGGAATACATGATGTTTTTCATGTATCTTTATTGCGGAAATATCTTCCTGATGCATCTCATATTCTTCAACCAGAGGCAGAACTTGATGAGACACGGAGTTATTTTGAGAAGCCGATTCAGATTCTTGATCGTAAAGAAAAGCAGCTCAGAACGAAGACTATTCCGCTTTTGAAAGTTCAGTGGAGTCGTCATGGCATTGAAGAAGCTACCTGGGCGACTGAATCAGATATGAGACAAAAATTCCCAGAGTTATTTCATTTATGTGAGTCCCTTTATTTAGCTTCTATATATCTCCTTCTTGTATTTGATTTGATTGCTTGCGATTTCAAGGACGAAATCAGATTTTAGAGGGGGAGAAATGTAATGCCCGAGATTATTATTACTGTAATCTGAAATGATTAATTGATATCAGACCGGAAAAGACAAAAGAAAACTTGAATTATGTGCGAGAACTGAACCCCTCGCGCATATGCACGACCAAGAAGGGCGCATATGCGTGAGGTTCTCGAACCTCACGCATATGCGCGACCAGGATGCGCGCATATGCGCGAGCATGGCAGAGAACCTCGCGCATATGCGCGAGAAGAGGACGCGCATATGCGCGAGTTGAGGAAATAAAGAATGCCGAGACCAGTAGGTCTCGCGCATATGCGCCGAGGGAGGTCCCGCATATGCGCGAGACGTGCAGCACAAGAGAGAAGCCACTTGGCTTGGCCATGCAATATATATGTAATTACCTTCATTCTCCTTGATTTATAGTTTTATATCGATTTATGTCTTTCAGATTATGATACATGTTATTGATATATGTTTTATGTTTTATATCTGTTTATATGATTGCATATATACGTGGTTTATACTGGGAATATATTTCTCAACAGAATTATCCGGCTGTTGTTGTGTTTGTATGTGTGCATGACAACAGGTGAGACAAGATCAGGGTCAAGAAGAGGATGAGAGATCAATATTAGCGTGGAGATCCGGACTTAAAAGTATAATTGGCTTTCAACACTTGATGTATAGTGATTGAACCTTAGTTTGAGATAAATGTATTTTGTACAAGATATGTACTTTACTTTTGATATGTATATCATATTGATTATCATATGTTCCGCACTTATGTATTTTTTTAAAAAAATTTAGAATCAGATTAATTAATTGATCCTAATGGTGCTTAAGAAAATGAATTAGGTTTGGGTCCCCACACTTGCTGTCTGACTGCTGAGAACAAAATGGTTCCTCTTGAGTTGGATAAGTGATATGAATCTGATCGGACATGACGTGCTAATGTTTGGAATAAATTGATTTAAGGAGGCGCTCCATGGATTCATGAGCAATCAAGGAGAGCTTGCAAGGAAGGGACCAAATCTCAAAGGGTTTGTGATGCATGAAAATGAGCTCGGGGGCCCTAGGATCATTGTGCAAGTGTTAAACAAAGAGGAAGAAAAAAGCCTATGCGTCCAAGCGGTCAAATCCTACCGCCCGAGCGCCACACTTACTGTCCAAGATGATGATTTCAAGAATGACCCACGCCTGACCAACCAAACTTTACCACCCAAGCGCGAAATGTCCAGAACACTTGGCACCCGAGCGGTAACATCTTACCGACCGAGCACGCCGCCTTGCGAGAAACTTATCTTTAACTAGTTTAGTGTCCAACTTATTTAGGTAACTAGATTTTGATATCTTTTAGTTTTGTAAACAATATATACAAGAAAATTGATCATTGTAAACTAAGCATGCTTATCGGTTCCACCGGACCGGTTTCGGGCCGGTTCCTACCGGTTCTGGGTTCGGTGAGTTTGGAACCGGTCCGAACCTCCGGTTCCAAGTTGAAATACTTGAAACCTATCCAAACCAAGACCGGTTCGGCTTCTAATAAACCGGTTCCGGTTCGGGTCAAACCGGTTCCGAACTCTAATTTATTATATTTTACTATATAATTAAAATTAGTAATATTAATGGACAATTTTTTATTTAGTATTTTGATTCCAATTAATTGTGATTACATAAAAAAATTTTAACAGAATAACTTAAACATTTATTTTTACAATTGAACATCTAAAGTTCATCACGATTTATTTAAATATATTTTGAATATTCTGGATCTTCGTCGGAACTTGAGTTTTGGAATTCGTCGATTGCGCCAGAGGTCCTATTCTTTTTTTCTGCTGCAAACCAATCTTGTAGGCACGTTAGCATGGAAAGTGTTTCTGGCTTTAAATTAGTTCTTTGGTCACTAATGATCCTTCCACATACTGAAAATGCTGATTCGGAAGCAACACTTGAACTTTGAATGGGTAGGACATCTCTTGCAATTGCAGATAACACTGAATAAAGTTTAGAATTTACTTTCCACCAATCAAGAACATCGAAATTATCTGTAGTCTCAATATATTGACTTAGATAAATTTGGATCTCATTGTAATTGGTTGTTGTCACCGATTTTCCTTTGAACTTTTGTTGTTTCAAACTTTGAAAGAAGTTCAGTGCTCCACTTTTTCTCTTATATGTCGGCATCTCCTCCGGCTGCGCACTCGGTTCATCACATTGTTCACTAGCATACAAATCAAACAATTCTTGGAGAGAATGCATGATTGACTTCTTTTGATCGTCAACATTCTTCCCAAGAAATTTAGCATAATATTCAAAAAACACGTCTAATCCTCCTATATTTTGAGTAGGATCAAGTAATGTTGCTAAACCATGCACAATTGGGATAGTTTCCCAATATTTTAAAAATTTGTTTTCCATATTTAAAACAAAATCACGCATAACAGAATCATCGCGATATTCAATAAATTTATAAAACACATTGAAAAGCAAAGGTAGAAACATGGTTGAAGTAGGGTAGTTAATGCCAGAAAATTTTTCGGTTGCTTCTTTAAAAATTTCTAACAAAGAAACACATTTACTCAAAATATTCCAATCATCGTCAGTTAGCATTAAAGATTGTGTTGTAGTATTATTATAATATGGAGTAACTAAATCTTGAAAATGTAATAAAGTATGAAGCAAGTGATATAAAGAATTCCATCTAGTTTCAATTGGAAGAGGAAATTTTTTAAATTTAATTCCGGTTGATTCGACTAGTGTTTTCCAGTCCCGTCCATATCTTCTTTCACGTAATAATTTCCCACATAATTTGAATTTTTCTATTACAGTGGACATTTGCTCATCGCAGGCACATTTAACACATAAGTTGATAATATGACACGCACATCTGACATTAAGCAAATTACCTTCTAAAATTGGTTTTAGTGAATCTTTAAGATATTTAATTGCAAGAGTATTGGCACTCACATTATCTAACGTTATCGACATTATTTTATTTTGTATGCCATAAATCTTAACAACATTTAAAACATAACTAGCTATAGTGTAACGCCCAGACATCCGTATTTATATGATGTAAGGTAATGATTATGATTAAGTATGTTTATTATTACTTTTATGGTTTATGATGATGATCGTTTGGGATATGTGATGTAATATTGATGGTTTATGGCTTCAAGACATGATATGAATGGTATTGAATGATATAGAATGAAACAAAGAATGGATGGGTAGGATAGAAGGTTGATCCTTAGCCAAATAGGTAATGGAAGTGCTAAAACGGTATGAAAATGTGGCAGTAGTTGTGGTTTTTAGCATAATGTTTTGTATTGTGATCCAAATGATGTGAGGCCACTTTCATTAGAAAGATAAGACATAAGCCTATAACTTTCATGTTTTGAGTTCTGTTCAAATCATTGTGGAAGACAAGCCAAAAGCGCCCCGAAGTTTGTCGTGTGTATCGTCGTTCCTCCAGTGACACATGTTGGGAGATTGAGCATAACCTTTTACTCAGACCTTCAAATGACATGAGGACAATTGGAGATGCAATCCAAGACATAGAGCTACAACTTTCCTGTTTACCACTTTTCCAAATTATGATGGGAAAAGGCGTTTCGGAGGCGATCTTTGAGGCAGCTGTGCGCAGAGCGGCGCCCGAGCTGTAAGAAATGGCCGCCCGAGCACCACTGCTTCTGGAATTTTGGGTTTTGGACAGAAACGTCCGCGCTAGGGCGGTAATTTATGACCGCCCGAGCGCCTAGCACAGTACAAAAGCGTGTTTTGGGTGTTTTAAGGTATAAAATCGAATGAGACTCTCATTTTCTTCATTTCCCTTCTCCTCCTTTCTCTTCTCCTACGATTCCAAGCTAGGGTTCTTCATTTTCTTCTCATCCTTTCTTTCAATCAAGCAAATTAATCTTCAATCCGGGGTTGGACCTTCATCTTTTTAGTGAAAGGGACAAAGGTAAGTGGTTTTTCTTCTTTTTCTTGAGTTATTGAAGATGATGGAGTTAGGGCATGATAGTTGTGATTGATGTATTGAATTAAATGGTCATATAATGTTGTTATTTGAGTGTTGATGGTTAGTTATTGGGTTTATTATTGTAGGATCACCATAAAGGTTTAGGAAACCAAGTGCTCCAAGTGTTGTAAGTGGAATCATTTCTTCAATGCATCACATGATCCTATATATATGTGTTTTGATGATTTTATGATGCTAACTCCTTTCAATTCCATTCATGATATATATATGTAAATATGTATATATGGTAGTTCAATTATATGCATTTTTGAATGAAAGGAGTTAAACTATATATGATGCCTCTAAGATGTTCGATAAAATGCTTGAATAAAGTTTTATATGATTGAAAGATTGGATTAATAGTGATAGTAGCGGTGTTGCCTCTGGCAATCCTAAATCCGCAATGTAATTGGCCAATTAACGATGAAACATGTGCTCTCTTATAAGATGCATTTTATGCAGAGATACGTGTCCCTCCTATAAGATTCGTTTTTACGAAGAGGGTTAGCAATCAATGAACTATCCTATAAGAACTATCAATTCTTCAGTTAATCAATGAAATGAATATCATCCTTATGTATTATTGTATTATGATTCTTGACGGATGATATTAATGATGATTCGATGTTTATGAAATGAAATGGTTAATGTTTTCAAGAAAATGAAATTGAGGCTATTCCTTTTATGTTTTACAATAAAATTATATATATGTATCTTGTTGGTATTGATTCCATTTGCTGAGTTTTATACTCATTCCAGTTATGTTCATGTGATGCAGGCACATGTAAGAAAGACTGATCATCCTTGAGTTGTCGAAGCAAGAGAAGGGATTATGCCAAACTTTGGAGATTTCAATTGGACGCTATTTTTGTTATGTTATGGTTATGGTTATTTTGGGAAACACTAAAAATCTTGTTTTGGTATTTGAATTAAAAATATGTGTAGATACTATATTAAATGGTATCTGATGTATATGAAAATCTTTTGCATGTATTTTATGTGTTGCTTGAGGCAGGTGGCATGTCCTATTTGTGGGGAGATGCTGCCCAAATTTTTTTAAAAGTACACATTTTCTTCAAATTATATTTTAAATCTTCCGTACTAATTATGCTTTTTAGTCACAAGTGTTACATATAGTGTATGCGTTGTGAGACGATTATAAATGATCTAGCGCTAAAATTATTTTTTGCGTTGTCCAAGTTTCGTCAATCCGATGACATGTAACAACAAGATATGATTCATATTTTAAATTAGTCCAAATATCAGTTGTCAAACTAACTCTAAAAGAAATATTTGAAAGATGCGATTTTATTGTTTCTTTATATTCTTTGTAAATATCAAAACAATATTTCTTAAGTGTGTGCCAATAAATATTGTGAAAACCAGGTTGAATAGTACTAGTAAATTCAACAAAAGCTTCTTGTTCAGCTATTATAAAAGGTTGACAACATTTTGTAACAAACTTTATGATGTCTTTCCGAGAAATTTATTTTGTAATTGTAAAAGTTTTACCACTAAAAAGATTAATTTGTTGTTGTATTGGTTCCCTACCGAATGGTTGTAGCATATCAGGGTCAAGTTTATGTACCTTAACTAAATGTTTTTTCAAAGTACCGGTACCACCGGAACCACCACCCGTTTTGTAAGAATACCTCATTTTGCAAATTTTACAAATGGCAAAAGAGTTATTCATACCTTGTTGTTCAATATCAAAGTGATCCCAAACTTTGCTTCGCTTTGCACGGGCTGTCGTCGTGCTCGTTGACATTGTGTTGCTTGCTCGAGTAGACGATGGCGTCCCTACATCTTTGTTGGGGAGTTCCATGGCTTCTTCATCCTCATGGTCAGGTTCGACTTCATCAAAGTCGGGGATGTAGCCAAAATGTTCACCAAAGTCGGGAGCGTATTCGCCACCACCACCACGACGGTTTGAAGATGACATCATTGAAATTCGAATTATTTATTTGAGTAAATTGCGAAATAATAAATAAATAACAATAAAAATAATACGGATTATAGATAAAATTATAACACAATTATTGAATATATTTTGAAAAATGATAGCAAAGAAATATATTGCTTGTAGAGAAATGAGAAGTTGAGAGAAAATTGATATGTGAAATATAAAAAATGACTTGTATTTATAGATGATTTTGAGGGTTAAAAAAAATAAAATAACAAAATTGAAAAAAAAAAATTGGCACATTTCAGTAGCCGTGCCAACGGCTGCTGGCCTGCTGCATTTGTAGCCTTTTGGCCAACGGTTTCATTTCTTTTTTAATTTTTTTTTTAAAAATTCGGTTATCGGGTTATGGGTCCGGTTCCGGATACGGCCCGAAACCGGTTCGGAACCGGCTGAACCGGTTCAACCCACAAATTAACGGATTGTACATGGTTTCGGGTCCGGTTCTCACATACTGGATCCGGTTCCGGGCTTATCGAACAGGTTTCGGGTCGGTTCCGGCCCGAACCGGTTCGTTAAGCATGCCTATTGTAAACAATAAAATCGAGTTTTAATCATATTTTGTGATTTTTTCTCTCATTTCAAATGTTGGCTTTGTATACACTTTTATGTGTTTCTCAAATCAAACTTATCAAAGTTTAACACTTTGTGGTGTTTGTCAATTGTTCTTCAATCGATTGTCAAAGACGAGTTTTTTGAAGGTTCGCTTGAGATTGATTGTTATCCTCGTGAATATTCTGTTTCTAGGATTTTCGTAGCTTAGAGGTGAATATTACAACAATTACTTGTTTAAAAAAGATCGGGACAACACAAAAGTTTTTTTGTTTAATTGAATCGAGGGCGTGACTTCGTTTTCGAGTGTATTTGCTTTTCGTAGTCGAAGAATGACATCATTTGGTATCATAGCTTTAGGGTCCTTTGATCCAAGTAAGTTTATCCTTTGTATTATCATAACTGTGTTTATCCTTCGTTTGTTTTCAGATCTGTATTGTGCTATCGTTTTTCGTCTTTCGTGAATCTTTGATTCTCGAAATTTTGTTATTGTTTCTTTTTTTTTTCGAGTTGGACAAGCGTATTTTGTGCAAATTCAAAAAATAAATAAAATAAAATAAAGAGTACAAAATGTCGAAAATTTATCATAAATTGGTTTTACTTTTTTGTTCTATTATCTTGTGGGAGCCATATTCAAGTGTCTCTCTCAATAAAAAAGTGCTATTATTTAGCATTAAATCTTGTTCTTATCTCTATTGTGAGTCATATTGAAGTTATTCTCATAATAAAAAATTCAAATTTCTTGTTTTATGCTGTCCGTGTAAGTTTGCAAGTGTTGTGAAGTTTGAACTTGTGAGTTTGATGCACACAAGCTACAGAACTTAAAGTGTACCCTACGAGAGAACTCTCAAAATCGAGTGAAATACTCGAGGATGAGCGTTTATTTCTTGGAGTGACGTGCGAGGTATTACTTGGGAGGATAAAAAAAAAATAGCATCAAGTGAATTTTCATTGGAGTGTATAATGAGGATTCGTGGTGAGAATATTTTATCATTCATTGTTTTATACTAACATTTTCTTGCATATGTAATATTGACGATTACCAATTTCAAACAATGTTAAGAGGGTTGGATAGAATGTTGGAGAAGGAGTTAAGCCTCTACGTGAAAATTATAGGAGGTGTGAATAAGAGGAGACGTATGATAGGAAAGATGATCAGAATAGGAGATGTAGAGCCCAAATTCAGTACACGTAAATCCCCTGCATTTATTTAATTGTTAAAATATTTAATCAAATTTAAAATGATTTTTGAGATGCATGATTTATGAAATTGCATTATTTTAAATTATTTATGTTTACGTGATGCGCGTTAAATGTTTTCTTGAGTTTCATGCTTCAGGCAATTATTCGATACGGAATCGAGAAAAAGAGACCGGCGACGATTTTGGTAATTTTAAAATATGGTATTTTATTTTAAGTTAATAATGAGACATTTTAAATGATTTATTAAGTTATTTAATTATTTAATTATTTAGTGATTTTAAGATTTTTAAAACTTTTAAATATTACCAATTGTGCATTTTATTTTAATCTGAAGATTTTAGTAAAGTGGTTGTTAGTTTTTGATTAACTTGTTATTTAAGTTGATATCTTAATTAGCTTGTTAATTATCTAATTAAGTAAATTTTATTCCATTAATTATTAAAAACACACACACACACCAAAACTCACGCGCACACACATAAACGTTAACACACACACACATTTCTTCACCATTCTATATTTTTTAGAAGAAAACCTAGGGTTCTAAAAGCAAGAGCAGCCGCCCCATTTCCCTTCAATTTTCCAGCAAGTTTTCGTCACTTTTCTTCAAGAAAATCGTGCCACGTTCGTCTCGGATCAACCCTCGCATCTTTCCCGCTTCGGTGTCGTCGTTTCGGTAACGTTAAATATCAAAAGGCATGTATATTCTTTCGTTTATGCATCGATCTCGTCATAGTATTTGTTTTTATTTTTATTATTTGTAAAAATTCATGTATGTTGTACAAAGTTTGAGCAAAAAATTGGTTGTATCGATTTTGAAACGATTTTAGATCTGGAAAGTGAAATTTGCTGTCATTCTAAATACTGCGACTTTTTGGTCAATTTTTCGGAAAAGCTTTCAACATATAAAACGTAGTAATTTTTGATACCTTCGATTTGACAGTAAATTCGTAAGTTTTAGACAAGAAACGAGTGAGTTATGAATGTTTTCATGGGACTGCCCAAATTGCAATTTTTTAAAAATATGTTCTTGACGTGTTCTTGAAGTCTAATTGTTGCAAGCTTCGTTGGGAACCGTTCGTTGATCGCTGCTGCATTTAAGTATGTTGAGTATGATGTTGGGATGAGTTTTGATACTTCGTTTCGTGTCGATGGTCCTTGGTTGCGTTAGAAGTCGTAGGAAAAGCTTTGGTGTTAAATTATCGTGTTCACGGGTTGTGTTACGTTGTTTGTGATGCGTAGTTGTTTTGGAACGTTTTTTTGAGTTTGAATCAGTGCCATAGCATCCTAGGATGGGTCTTGAGGTGTTGGTTCATGGTCCATATGTCGAGTGAGTAGGATTAAGTCACAAGTGTAGGGAATTCCGTTTGTTCACAATTCCAGTAGGTACACGGACACGAAGCCGGACCCTTACACGGGGTCCGTGCCCTTTTTCCTTCGAAATGCGAAATTCCAGCATCTACCCAGACCCTTACACGGGGTCCGTTTACTCCAAAAAAAAATTAATTTAAATTTTATGGATTGTTTTGGGGTTTGATGTCATGATTTAGTACGATGATTAAACGAGGTCAAGTCCCGAGAGATTTAGAACGTCATAAGGAAATTTGTCGTTTTGTGTGTGAGCAAGACTAATACGTCTAAGTTATGAAAGATAAGTATTTGAACTCATGTAGTACGTGCAGCAGTGACCTCAAACGAGATCCAACGAATCCCTCAACGCCAAGTAAGTATGTTCGACGTGCAAAAAAAATATTTTAAGTTTTTGAGGTATGCTAAATGTCTTGTGACCAATTATGAACAGGTTTGGAAGCCGGAGAACGTGTCCGAGGACCTCTCCAACAATGAACGGGTTTGGAAGTTGATGAACGTGGCCGAGGACCTCTCCACCTCTATAAAGCATGACCGGGTTTAGATCAGGAATGGAAAGCGGTAAAGCATGACCAGGGACCAATCCACTCGGTAAAGCATGACCGGGGATCTCATGTATGTGGCAGTGGATTTTTCCTATCAGCCTAGTACTGTGGTTTAGTCTGATCATGCACATTTATGTATGAGTCACTTGCTTTGAAACATATCTTTACGCAAAATGATGTTATGTATGCTTATGTATGTATGATGCAAGTATGTTTAATAAAAGTTTTATGATGATGGCACGTCTATGTTTATGCAATTACGTTCATGTTTCAAGTATGTTTATGCTATTACGTTCAAGTTTCAAGTATGTAAGCCCTACTTTAAATATGCATGTGGTTTTATTATGTAGTACTTGCTATCTCCAGTTTATACATGTTGAATATTTAGACTCACTAGACTTGATCGATGTAGTTGAGGATGACTTTGAGGAGACGAGGGGTGGGGACCAATGAGCCGGCTTGGACTACGCAGAAGGCTAAACCCGAGGACCGCCCATGTTTTAAGATTTTATGCATGACGATTTTAATACTCTGATTTCACGTTATGGTTTACGATATTTGAACAAGTGTTCTTCTTAGGAAAACTTTATTTGTGATATCTTTTATTTAAAATATTTTTGATGAACAGTTTATTGATGATCAAAATTCGAAGGTTTATTTTGTATTTAATAAATTTTTTATTTTTTTGCAAATTTTAAAGTTGTTGAAAGTACGGTACGTTACAGGCGAGGTAGTAGATTTGGAGAGAATAGAGCGTTGCACGTGGATCGTTATGATGATAGGCGATGTGATGAGTAAAAGGGGTATAGAAGCCGGGAAAGGTATAGACTGAGTGGCACAAAGATGACAGTTCCATCTTTCAGTGGGGAAGACGACCCAAAGGCGTACGTTGAGTTGGAGGAGAGAATTGAGTGTGTCTTTGAGAGTCGGAAGGATTATACGGATGCAATGATGGTAAGGCGATTTTGAAGTGAGCTTACCGACGATGCTATTACTTGGTGGGATAATTAAATATTGGGTAGGAGACGATGTAGGAATATAGTTACATGGGATGAGATGAAAAGGGTGATGAGGAAGCGATTTGTTCCAAATCTTGATAATAAGAGATGTGGTAGGAGAGATGAGTATGGCTTGTATAAGGCTCCTTTGATATCCACTTGGTGGACGAGCTTGGAAGAGAAAATCATTGCTAGGCCAATGGAGGAGTCGAGACGTGAAACTACCAAGTATGAATATCAAGGTACATTTAAACAATATGTTGGAAACTTAATTTTGGTAGTTTGACAAAATTAGAGATTAAATCTTATTGAACTAACTGAAGTTTAATACTGAGATCAGCCGAACTGAATCTACTTTGTCAACTGACTGATCGGTTGGAAACTGATCAGTTATAATACTCAGTTGTGAGGTTAGCCATCTACTTATCAGCTGATCATTCAGATGAACACGTCATCAGTTGAAAAAGACATTCAACCGACAATAGTACAAAGCAGACTGTAACTCGTAGTGGGACGCTGCATTTCAGAGAATACAGTGTACGAATGTCAGAAGAATGTTGACGTGGGAATCAACGGATACAAAAAATTCAAATTGTATTTATTATTACCGTTGGAAGAGAGCCTATAAATAAGCAAGAAGAGCAGATGAGATACAGAGCTGAAAAATACGATTCATCCATTCTCTTAAGCTTGCTGTTATTTTGCTAAACTTATTACTCTCATTTGAGATTCAAAAAGCTCACACTCATTAGAAATATTCGTAGCAGTTGAGGCTACTTTTCGAGCTTATTAGCACAAACCTTTGTATTACTTATATCAGTCGTGATAAATCCAGTCGAAGAACTGTGAAAATTGTTGTTAACTAAGAGTTTCAGTCTTGGCAGTGTTAAGTCCAAACTGAAGTAGGTTTGTACAAATTTTGTATTGATCAAAGTCTTTTAGTGCATATCCTATCCTTGTGATAGATGGGATGACATAGGAGTTATTCAAATCTCCGAACATCCATAAATCCTTGCATTATTATTTCAGTCATTTATTCTATCTTTTAGTCAGTTTATTTCTGCAACTATATTTAGTTAAACTGATTGTCATCGACTGACAAGATTCCTAAGTTTCAATTTATCACAAAACTGAAAATTCATTTGAAGAAGGTTATAAAAATCGTGAGTGTTTATTCAACCCCCCCTTCTAAAAACTTTTCTACTTATTAACCGATCCTATTAAGTGGTATCAGAGCACTTGATACCTTTCCCCGCTTCAATTCAGTTCTTCTTTACGCGAACTTTACTCTTCAAAGCAAATTCACATTAAAAATTTTTACCTTGCAAAATTTCAGATTTTTCAACTCTCAGCGAAGGCAAACCAAATTCCCGCACATATTCTGAATGCTATGGCTGTCGACTTTGAATCTATTCTATCAGTCAATGATGTCGATGTCAAGAACGTCTTTCTTAAACAAGAAGCAGCCGGTTTAAAGATATTTCTGGGACAATCTTCTCAGGAACTTTATCCACAAGAGCTTCATGATTTCTACTCAACTGGTTACGTTACTGTTGATGGAAGCATCACTGCTACTATCAATGGTCAGTTGCTGACCATTTCTGAAGAATCCTTCGGCGAACTGTTTCAACTGCCTACTGATGGGATGATCAATTTCTCTGAGGTAAAAACCTCTGATATTTAAGAAATGCACTCTCTTATATCAGCTGATGGTCGGAAAATCAAAGTTTCCGATCCAAAAAAAAGAGCTCAAGCCAGAAATTCAACTACTGACAGATATTTTAGCCAAGGGGATACTAGCAAAGGCTGGTTCATTTGCTGCTCTTACTCTTGAAAAATTTCAAGTCATGACGGTGATCATGGCTGAGAAAAAGGTAAACTGGAGAAATATTATTTTCACCATTCTAAGAAATATGCTTCAGTCACGGGGATATGCCGTGCAAATAAGTTTTCTATTGAAAATGAAGGGGCTAGTGGGTGATACTGCCGAGAAATCATCCAAGTTCAAAGTGTTCAATGATAAGAATGTACAGCCACCAAAGGCCAAATTAGACTTGTAACCGGAGTAGATCATTAAGGTGAAAAAGGAAATTGGGACAGGAGGAGCTCCCAAATCGGTCAACAAAGCAAGAAAAGAGGCTAAAAGAAGACGATCAAGAGCAAACTGATTGTCAGCGAAACTAATTCTGAGAGGACTCCTTCTCCCAAAGTTGTGAAGAAGCCACGGACCTTAAAGTCCAAGCCTGCTGCTGCAGTTGGAACCATCCCAACTGATCAACTGATGCAATCAGAAGCTGAACAGCCCATTAAGGGTGTCCCACTGAAGGCCATTCCAACTGAACCCTCAACTGAGGATTAGTTGCCACTTTCTGCCATCTTGCCAAAGAAGAAATTGACTGAATCTGGTTACAAAAGGAAGCTTGCTGGAGTTAAGGCTCCACCAATCACTATCACTGGTTACACTTCCTTATCTCCTCCCAGACCAAAGAGAATAGAAATAGAGAACAAATTGATGCAACAACAACAGGGTTGAGCATTCCCCACATTCTAACTGATCCCAAAGGCAAAGGGAAAATGCTAGAAGAACCTAGACCAACCAATGCGATTCAAAAGCAAATTGATCTCATCTGGCGAGAGATCAATGAATTTGCAGCAGAGAAACTCAAGACCTACAATGAGTTGGTAAAATTCATAACTCAAATTTTTGCTAAAGAGCTTCAGTCGAAGACTAAACTAAAGAAGTTTATTGCACTAGAGGCTGCTGTTCTGAGAGTAGTCAAAGCTTCAACAGTTGTTCAGGGTCTAGAACACAAGACTTATTTTTTTGATCAGCTTAAAGCCAAGAAGCTTCAAAAGATTATTGCTGAGTTGCGTCAAAATTTTGATCCTTCGAGTCCAACTGCTGTCAATGACACATCAGTACCCAATCAACAGGACTCGGATCTTCTCTGCTTACAGATGAAAATCAAGGATTGTGAAATGGATCAAGAACTGATCATTCCAGCGACTGCACAAGACTTTTCATCTCATGAAGAGCCAGCTGGAAAGTCAGTTCAAGAGCCATCCAAAGACTCAGCTGTTGAAGTCTCTCAAAAGGCAACCGAACCTTCCCCATAAGTTGCTCCACCATCTTCATCTACCGTTCCTCATTCTTCAACAGCTGATCCACCGTCATATACTAAAGCTGAATTGTCTCTAGCAAATCTAGATGAGGTCATCAAATCAATCACCTCAGATATTCAGCTGGACAATTCAAGATCAGTTGAAGATCTGCTTAGAACTGAAGAACAAGCTGAGGAGATCAATTTTGATCAACCAGAACAGCCAGTTATGTCAGAAGTTGTGACTGAACAAGCAATTTTGAGTCAAACTGTAAAGACAGTCTCTCAACCAGCTGCAGAACCAGTTGTTGAACCAGCTGAAAAATCAGTTGTTGCTCCAACTGGAGAAGCAGTTTTCGAACAAACTGAAGAACCATCTTCTACTTCTGCTCTTCCATCTGTTTCGTCTCCTCCCCAGGACCATTAACTGAAGACATTTCAGAGATAGCTGTGCTTATAACAGAACCAACTGATGGTGCAATAGTTGTATTTAATCAAGAACAAAGGGAACAGATCCCTGACACTTCTGGAGCCATGTCTCCTAGAATTTCAGACACTGATGCCCTGTTTGAAGAACTTCAAACCATTCAGTCAAACCTACTCAGAATGATGAATGCTATCTCTGCAATACAATCTACTCATCTTGCACATACCTTGAAGCTCTATTCAATTATGAATTTACAATAGACAGACTGAATCAGCTTAACAAGAGTGGATCTGTTTTTTATATTCAAACTGAAGAAATCAAGAAAGACAGATTGTCAACTGAATCGCACTTCCAGACTCAAGCACTAGTCGGCAGGCGATTTGACTTTCTTGAAGAAAAGGTCACTAAATGAATTGACTTGCTGCAGTACATTATGATGAATGGAGTATCAGATATTGCAGCAGATGTCCGCATACTAACAAGAAAAGTGGATGTGCTTGACAAAAAGGGGGAAATTATTAAAGAAACAGAAGAAGACAAAGGAAAGAAAAAGAATGTATGAAGATCAACTGACTTCAGTTGAATGGTTGAAGACTTGAAGATTCTGTATTCTTTATTCTTTGTAGGAATTTGTACATTAGAGAAGTTATTTTATCTACAATGAAATTGAAGATTATTTCAAGTTCAGTTGATCAGTTCATACTTTACAAGTTTTGTCAAACACCAAAAAAGGGAAAATTGTTGGAAACTTAATTTCGGTAGTTTGAAAAAATTAGAGATTAAATCTGATTGAACTAACTGAAGTTTAATACTGAGATTAGCCGAACTGAATCTACTTTGTCAACTAACTCTAACTGATCTGTTGAAATACTCAGTTGTGAGGTTACTCATCTACTTTTCAGATGATCATTCAGCTGAAGACGTCATCAGTTGAAAATGACATTCAACCGACAATAGTACAAAGCAGATTGTGACTCGTAGTGGGATGCCACATTTCAAGAATACAGTGTACGAATGTAAGAAGAATGTTGACGTGGCAATAAACGGTTACGAAAGATTCAAATTGTATTTATTATTACCGTTGGAAGAGAGCCTATAAATAAGCAAGAAGAGCAGATGAGATACATTGCTGAAAAATACGATTCATCCATTCTCTTAAGCTTCCTGTTATTTTCCTAAACTTATTACTCTCATTTGATATTCAAAAAGCTCACACTCATTAGAAATATTCGTAGCAGTTGAGGCTACTTTTCGAGCTTATTAGCATAAATCTCTGTATTACTTATATCAGTCGTGCTAAATCTAGTCGAAGAACTGTGAAAATTGTTGTTAACTAAGAGTTTCAGTCTTGGTAGTGTTAAGTCCTAACTGAAGTGGGTCTGTATAAATTTTGTATTGATCAAAGTATTTTAGTGCATATCCTATCCTTGTGATAGAAGGAGTGACGTAGGAGTTATTCAAATCTCCGAACATCCATAAATCCTTGCATTATTATTTCAGTCATTTATTCTATCTTTTAGTCAGTTTATTTCCGCAACTATATTTAGTTAAACTGATTGTCATCGACTGAAAAGATTCCTAAGTTTCAGTTTATCACAAAACTGATACTTCATTCGAAGAAGGTTATAAAAATCATGAGTGTTTATTCAACCCCCCTTCTAAACACTTTTCTACCTATTAACCGATCCTATCACATTCAATTTCTTGTTTTTGTGATATTATATGTAGTTGGTGTTTCGAAGTTGGACATGATACTAGCCAATGTTCATGTAAGGAGGTGACAGTAGTAGAGTCGTTTGTTGAGCTTGAATCTAAAATTGAGGTTGAGGTTTTAGTTGAATCTGAGTTTGAGGTTGAGGTTGTAGTTGAACCTAAATCTGAAGTTGTGCTTGGACATGGAATTGATGTTGTAGTGGAACCTGAATTTGAGGTTGTGGTTAATAAAGTTGTTGATGATAGTATTCCACTAGTTGATGGGTCAAAATGATGCTAAACGATGTACAGTTGATGGAGGAGGAATGCTTAATTTGTCTACTGTGGAGGAGGAGAGTAGGAAAGCAACAATTATTGTACAAAAAGTTTTTGGGGAACAAAATGTTTCAATTGAATTTCCTTGAAATGAATGAAAAATAATTTAAAATGGCCGAAAGAAAGAGCGAACAAAAAATGATGTGGCCATAGAGATGAGAGAAAAAGAAAAAGAAAAAGATGCCAAAGAAAAGAAAAAGAAAAATAATTTGAAGCCCAAAAGAGTGAGGTTGAGAGTTATTTACTTTTGTATAAACCCCTTAAAGTACTTTTGTACAAAGAGGTTTATTATCACTGTGATGACGTTGCCGGTTCAATCCCGAGCATTGTTATTGCACCCTTGCAGGATTATGGAGATGTCAAGATGAGGAGGCAAGCAAGAACTGATGGTGGAGGAAGGTCATGTGTTGATCAACATGACGTTGGAGGCAATCAAGGTGAGGTAAGGTTAGTTGCCAACGCAACAACCATGAGGTATGACTTTCATCCTTATCTTAATTCATTGTTATTTTGTATTCAAGAATTTGGAGTGAGTGTTAAAAGTGTGATATCCAAAGGGTGTAACTGTGAATTAACGTTTTTTTGAGGAGTCATAGAGTTGAGAGTGGTTAAAGCATTGTCTGATTTAAATTCAAATGTTTTTGATTTTGATTTTTCAAAAGTTGTCAAATTGACGAGAATTTGTCGTGAAAATGAATTTATGCATTATGCTTAAACCTTTGTGAGGTGTTAAATAACTACATGGATAGTACATTTAGTGTGTTCTAATTGCATGATTTATATTTACTTGATGATGTCTTTGGAAAGATCATGAATGAATATAATAATTTATATGTTCATGATGAATATATATTTAAAGAGATTAAATTTTTCATTCTATATTCATTGCGTGAGCTACATGATAGTGAGGAGTATTGTGGTGGTTTTATCTTTGATAAAATGTATGATTATATGTCTTGGTAACATATGAAGAGATATATTGAGTTTGATTGTGAAACATGCATTGCATATAAGAGAATGATATTTCGGTTAGATTCTTATATCGCGCATGAACTACGCCTTTTCTTAGTGAGCAATTTTCGTACATGTGTATGGAATTTGTTGTGTTGTTAACTAGGTCTAAGAAAGAGGGAAATCTGATTTTTGTGATACTTAATGATATTTTATTGTTATTATTTGGTGTCATTTGTTATTTGGTATATGGTGAAGTTGATGAGTTTATAGGAAAGGCAACGGTGATGTTGGGTTTTTCAGTGCTGATGGAGCGAGCAAACGATAGCACCTACAAACTTGAGTTTAAAGGCAATCATGTTTATATTATATTCCTTGTTATTATTAAGTTGCTTCATTTTTGTGTAGGTAGACAAGATTTGAAGACAAATCTTTTTGAAGGCATGGCGTGCTAATGTTTGGAATGAAGAGATTTAAGGAGGCACCGCATGGATTCATGAGCAATCAAGGAGAGCTTGCAAGCAAAGGACTGAATCTCAAAGGATTCGTGATTCATCGAAATGAGCTTGGGGGCCATAGGATTGTTGTGCAAGTGTTAGACGAAGAGGAAGAAAGAAGCCTCCACGCCCGAGCGGTCAACTCCTACCGTCCGAGCGCCACACTTATTTTCCAAGATGATGATTTCCAGAAAGACCCACGCCCGAGCTGTAACGCCCCAGATTCGACGACTGTCCTCACTGTACCTAGAGGAGTCTTTCCAGCGTGCTTATGTCCTCACTCACACGCATTCTAGGAAAATTCCCAGGAGGTCACACATCCCAAAATTGCCCCAAGTCAAGCACACTTAACTTTGGAGTTCTTATGTGATGAGTTACCGAAAAGAAGATGCACCTTCGTGATATGAGTAGTACATATCAAATCTTTTAAGCCCTCCTCAACTGTAAAGTCCATTACATTGAACAGTCTCGGAATCCCTCTCATTCCGGTGTGGGATCGATTCATTCATGTTCCCTCCACCTAGAAGTCTGCCAGGAGCCGCTCTTCGATTCCGGGCCACATGCCCACCAGCTTCCGCTTGGTTCGTCCCCGAACCACACCGTACTAAGAGAGGTCGGCTCTGATACCAACTGTAACACCCCAGATTCGACGACTGTCCTCATTGTACCAAGACGAGTCTTTCCAGCGTGCTTATGTCCTCACTTACACGCACCCTAGGAAAATTCCCAGGGTGCGTGTGAGTGATGACATAAACACGCTGGAAAGACTCGTCTTGGTACAGTGAGGACAGTCGTCGAATCTGGGTCGTTACAGTTGGTATCAGAGCGGTGTTATTGTAAAGGGTTACGCCTACTGCCAGTTGCGAGAAGCTCACGAAGCCACACCTCAACTCTGTAAGTTTTAAAGTTTTGAATTATGTTATGGATTAAGCATTAAGTCATGATTTCAGCATGTCCATGTTTTAAGTTCGATTTACGTGCATCTTATGATATTGATATTATGTTCATGCATATTGGGTTTACGTGTTGGATAAATTGTTGGAACAATATGCCTCCTAGACGCATGATTAATCGTGAAGTAAGGGATGAGGACAGGGAGGCTTGAGAGGAGGGGAGAGACGCTCCTCCTCAACCACCGCCAGATATGCAAACATAGATGCTTGCAGGTATGACTCAGTTCTTCGCACAATTTACGGGGAACCAGGCTGCAGTTGATTAACAGCGAAGTAATGGATGAGGACAGGGAGGCTCGGGAGGAAGGGAGAGACCCTCCTACTATACCACCGCCAGATATGCAGGCACAGATGCTTGCGGGAATGACTCAGTTCTTCGCACAGTTTGCGGGGAACCAGGTGACAGTGGATGCAGGGGCTTGGCTCAGACCAGAGGCGGTGTATGAGAGGTTCAGGAGGATGAACCCAAAGGAGTTTTCGTGGACTACTGACCCGATGATAGCTGATGGATGTATTAAGTCCATCGAGGTGATATTTGATTTCATGGAGCTGCAGGATGCAGACCGTGTTAAGTACGCCACCTACTTTTTGACTGGAGACGCCAGGCTATGGTGGGAAAGTGCATCAGTGTCAGTTAACTTGCAAACACTGACGTGGAGTGGATTTAAGGAGGTATTCAACTCAAAGTACTTCACTGAAGAAGTACGATCCAGACTGACCAGGGAGTTCATGACGTTGCGTCAGGGAGACAGCAGCGTAGCTGAGTTCATGAAGAAGTTTGAGAGGGGGTGTCATTTTGTGCCCCTGATAGCTAAAGATGCCCAGGGGAAGCTGAGACATTTTATGAATGGGTTGCGGCCGATCTTGCGCCGCGATGTGAGGGTTGCTGGTCCGACTACCTACGCCGTTGCAGTATCTAGAGCCTTGGCGGCAGAGCAGGACCAGAAAGATATCGAGGTTGATAGGCAGGACAAGAGGCCCTATTAGGCACCAAAGCAGTAGCAATAGCGACCTCAGTTCAATAGGCCATTCCAGGGGCATCCAGGGAAGAAGCCATATCAGAGACCGCCGAAAGGCAAAGGTCCTATCCCACAACCGAAGGCTCCTCAGAGGCCGGAGTACCCAGTGTGCTCGAAGTGCAACCGCCAGCACCCGGGGAAGTGTTTATATGGGTCGGGCAAATGTTTCAAATGTGGAGCTAGTGATCACTTGCTAAAGGAGTGCCTACAGTGGAGGCAGCCAACCCCGGGGAGAGTGTTCGCCATGCATGCTCAGGAGGCGAACCTAGACACGACGCTCTTTACTGGTAAACTCATTTAGTTAAGCACCGTATTATTCTGCCATGCATGTTTTGAATTGTATTTGGGATTCTAGTGTGCTAGTTAATATTTTGGTGAATTGTGATATAAATTTCATTTATGCTTGAGGTTGAGGTTAGAATTTGGGATATAAGTTTGTGTGTGTTAAGGTCTCTCAGGAAACATTTTCATAAAGAGAGTATCCTCGAAGGCCCTGATAGACTCAGGAGCCACTCACTCTTTTATTTCGGAGACGTTCGCTACTCACCTGGATGTCAAGTCTATTGGACCTGACGTAGTGCTATTCAGTGACAGTTCCATCAGGGGAAGAATTGTCAGCTACTAGTATGGTCGGAGACATCGATCTCGAGCTGTAGGGCCACCTAGTGTACGTCGATCTGATCGTGTTGCCGATGCCAGAGTTTGATATCATTTTGGGAATGGATTGGCTGACGAAAAACAGAGTTATGATTGATTTTCAGAAAATGTCGGTGTTAGTAAGACCTTTGGGCATGGAGCAGTTTCTCTTTGAGCCAGCTAGATGGAGGAGTTTCCCTTGCATGATCTCTTGCATACAGGCGCGGACACTTATGCACAAGGGTTGTCAGGCTTTCTTGGCCAGCATTGTGTCTGCACCTAACGTATCCACTCCGTAATTATCTGATATACCAGTAGTAAGAGAATTTCCTTACGTCTTTCCAGATGACGTTGCAGGCCTTCCACCAGAGAGAGAGGTGGAGTTTTCAATTGATCTTCTGCCAGGCACCATGCCAATCTCTAAGGCACCGTACCGGTTAGCTCCAGCTGAGATGTTAGAACTCAAACATTAGATTCAGGAGCTTCTTGACAAAGAATTCATCCGCCCTAGTTTCTCACCATGGGGCGCACCGGTGCTCTTCGTAAAGAAAAAGACTGGAGCATGAGACTGTGCATCGATTACTGAGAATTGAACAAGGTAACGATCAAGAATAAATACCCACTACCAAGGATCGAGGACTTGTTTGATCAGTTGCAGGGAGCCACAGTGTTCTCTAAGATAGATCTTCGATCGGGGTATCACCAGCTGAAGGTGAAGGTTGCTGATGTTCATAAGACAACTTTCAGAACCAGATATGGGCATTACGAGTTTTTAGTGATGCCGTTTGGACTGACAAAAGCTCCAGAAATTTTATGGACTTGATGAATCGAGTATTTCAGCCCCACCTAGATCAGTTCGTCATAGTGTTCATTGACGATATTCATACTCGAAGAGCCATGAAGAGCACAGTCAGCATCTGAGTACTGTTTTGTGGGTTTTGCAGAGTCGCAAACTATTTGCGAAGTTCAGTAAGTGTGAATTTTGGTTGGAGAAGTTATCATTTTTGGGTCGTATAATATCTTGCAGTGGTATCGAGGTGGATCCAGCTAATGTAGCAGCATTTAAGGAATGGGTTGAACCGAAAAATGCTTCAGAAATCCGCAGTTTTCTAGGCCTAACAGGCTACTACAGGAAATTTATTCAGGGATTTTTTTGATTGCAATGCCATTCACTAAGGTAGCTGCAGTCAAAGAATGAGTTGATCCGAAGAATGCGTCAGAGATTTGCAGTTTCCTAGGCCTAGCAGGCTACTAGCGGAAATTTATTCAAGGATTTTCTTCGATAGCAGTGCTACTCACTTCATTGACTAAGAAGAATGCAAAATTTGTGTGGAGTGAGGAATGTCAGAAGAGCTTTGATACCTTGAAGCGAGCTCTTGTTTTAGCGCCAGTGTTAGCCATGCCATCAGGGCAAGATGAATTTGTGTTATACACCGATGCATCTAAGCTCGGCTTAGGCGCAGTGTTGATGCAGTATGGTCGGGTGATAGGTTATGCTTCTCGGCAGTTGAAGGTGAATGAGAAGAATTATCCGACTCATGATCTTGAGTTAGCCGCCGTTGTATTTGCGTTGAAAATATGGAGACATTACTTGTACGGCGAGAAATGCCAGATATTCACTGATCACAAGAGTTTCAAGTACTTCTTCATGTAGAAAGAATTGAATATGAGACAAAGACGGTGGTTGGAGTTGGTAGAAGACTACGATTTTGAAATTAGCTACCATCCGGGGAAAGCTAATGTTATGGCAGATTCCTTGAGCCGTAAAGTTGTAGTAGTAGCACAACTGTCAGTACAGAGACCAATTCAGTCAGAGATTCAGAGATTTGGGTTAGATGTTTATCCTAAGGGCAGATCTCCTAAGCTGTCTAATCTGACAGTTCAGTCTTCGTTGCTGGACCGAATCCGTGCAGGTTAGTCTTCAGATGAGCAGTTGCAGAAATGGAGACTGAAGGATGAAGCCAAGGGCAGTGTACTCTACACAGTGTCTGGTGGTATTGTGAGGTACAGAGGAAGGATGTGGGTGCCTAGTGTTGATTCGATCAAAAAGGATATTTTGACAAAGGCACATGCATCTCCGTATTCTATCCACCCAGGAGGTACCAAGATGTTCAAAGATTTGCAGATGCTGTATTGGTGGCCAGGTATGATGCGATACATCCGCCGATTTGTGTCTGAATGTCTAACTTGTCAGCAAGTGAAGGCAGCGCATCAGAGGCCAGCAGGAATTCTCAAGCCACTCCCTATCCCCGAGTGGAAATGAGAGAATATCACCATGGACTTCGTTGTTTGGTTGCCAAGGTCAGTCATGGGATCCAATGCTATTTGGGTTATAGTGGATCGACTTACTAAGATAGTTCGATTGCACGGAATCCCAGTTTTTATTGTGTCTGACAGGGACCCGAGATTTACATCGTCCTTTTGGAAGAGTTTGCATATAGACATGGGGAGGAAGTTGCTTTCCGTACATCTTTTCACCCTCAGACAGATGGCCAATCTGAGCGAGTGATTCAGATTTTTGAAGATTTATTGCGAGCCTGTATGATTGATTTCCATGGGACTTGGGAATCTAAGCTACCTCTAGTGTAGTTTACCTACAACAACAGTTTCCAAGCATCTATTGGTATGGCTCCCTACGAGGCATTGTATGGGAGGAAGTGCAGATCGCCGATTCATTGGGATGAGGTTGGTGAGAGGTCAGAGCTTGGTTCAAAAATAGTTCAGCAGACTGCTGATGTGGTGGTCAAGATCCAAGATAGGATGAAGACCGCACAGAGTCGTCAAAAGATTTATGCTGACAAGAGAAGGAGAGCTCTAGAGTTTTCCGTATGTGATCGAGTTTTCGTGAAGATAGCACCCATGAAGGGCGTTATGAGATTTGGGAAGAGAGGCAAATTTAGTCCGAGTTTTATCGGACCGTTCGAAATTCTTGACAGAGTTGGCACATTAGCTTATCGTATAGCCTTATCCGCCGAATCTGGTCGGTGTACACAATGTGTTCCTGTAATGCCCGAGATGTGAGCTGGTAATCAACAATTATTAATGCATGATTTGAGGTATTTATCGAAGACCAAACAAGAGACGTTGCGATTCGATTTTAGTGGCAAAATATATTGTCGGGACAGCACAGACAGTGCACCCGCGGTTCAAAAGACAGTGCACCCGCGGTGGTTCATAGGAAATTTTTGAAGAGATACAGAACGGTCACCGCACCCGGGCCATAAAATCTACCGCACCCGCGGTGTTGCTACAGTAGAGGCACCGCACCCGCGGTCAAAAATGCATCGCACCCGCGGTCGTGCCTTCTGAAATTGTGGAAGTAGTACAGCACGCTCAGCGCACCCGTGGTCCAAGGGCTAGCGCACCCGCGGCGAGACGTGCAGAACATGCAATGAGCCACTTTTTCCTTGTCATGCATTGGGATATATATAGGGCTATTACTCAGAATTTCACATGGAAAAACTGAAGAAAATCCTCTGAAAATTCCTTTAAACTTCACCTTGGGTTTCAAGTTAGAATTTTGTGGAATCCGTCTGTCTGATCTGTAATCTGACTTCAGTACCGAGTTCCTAACGACGACAACTACAACAGGACGTAAGTTTTATTGAATTCTCATATCGTTTGAAATTATGATATTGGGGAAATTGTGATTGGACTGATATTATGTATCGTGGGTAGACTGATCAGTATATAATTGAAGTCAAATCGAAGAACAGATTGTGTATGTAATTGTTATGATTTTTAGAGTTGATATGATCAAGATTATACAGATTTGCGATTGTCATCTATGATTAGTGAAGATTATGATTCGTATTAATATCGATTATGAGTTGTGGTATTATATCTGTGATGTTGAGATCGACGGGGTTACCGAGAGTGTATTGTTATGCCGTTGAAACATCAGTAGATTGATTTGATCAGATTCAGTATTGATTGAGATTGTATCATGATATCGTTGACATTGATCAGATTACGTCTTGATTTGCGTATTGATCAGAAAAGGTCTTGAATTAAGTTATACATTGATACAGTGTATTCGATATTGTTATTACCAGATTGATTTGATAGGCAGGGAGTTCTAGACCTCGACAGAGTCAGATCGACAGAACGAAACAAAAGGTATAAATTGATGTTGATGCGGGATTGCACAACTCGAGTTGGATTTGACTTGAGTTTCCCAAAATCACATACTTTATGTTATTGCATTGTTATTTGCAATTGAATGTGATTGATATCTTTGGTCTATGGATTTATAGACAATGTATGTATTGAGTCATAAGCGGATGTGCCTAGTCGTATACATTTGATCTCATGACAGAGGTGCCTGATTGTGTCGGAATCGTCACTGGCCCATTGCACATTGTCACCGAGGTTTGGCTATATCGAAGTGGATAGAATTGGAGTTTCTTCTATTACTGATGTTCGATATGGACGCCAAGGTCGATAGGCCCAGTATGTGGCTGATTCGCCAAGACATCGGACGTTTGGTTATATCGAAGTGGATAGAGTTGGAGTTTCTTCTATCACTGATGTTCGATATGGAAAGAGCTAAAGTCCGCGAATAAGAACGTGCCACCACCCCGATCGAGAGTGTAGGTGGGTGTATGTTCTTATTCCGATCAGGATCCCTAGATTAGGACGAGTCGAGTCAGAGTCCATGAGTCACTGAGTGTGATTCAGAGTTTGTGTTGATTCATGTGTCGGATTTGATACATGTAATATTCAGAGTTTATATTGATTTACGCTTCAGATTTGATACATGTTATGAAATATATTTTTCATGCAATTATATCTGTTTATATGAAAGGCATGTATACATGATTTATACTGGGAATGTAATTCTCATCGGAGTTATCCGGCTGTTGTCTTGTTTGTATGTGTGCTTGACAACAGGTTGGATAGGATCATGATCAGGAAGAGGATGAGAGATTATAGTTAGCGTGGAGATCCGGGCCCAGAAGCAGAATATGATTCAAGATTGGATGTATAATCGTTGAACCTAGTTGAGATAGTAACAAGTAGTACATGATTTGTACTTTACTCTTAACATGTATATCAGATAGATTACTATTACGTTTCCGCATTTATATTTAAAAGAAAACAAAAAAAAATTTAGTCCCACTTTTCTTAATTGTTATATTTGACATTAATAATGATTAAGATTTGAATTAGCGTCCGGGTCCCTACAGCAGGTGGTATCAGAGCAATAGGTCTAGAACTGTAGGTTCTTGAGATTGAGATAGAAGCTAGTGAGCGGGGTAGAATGAGTTTTCTTTCCTTGCATGTGAATTATTATAATGTTGAATTACATTCTATATGCTAATATTACAGTATGTGTTTACTGTTTCTGAAGATACATGTTACCTGAATATCTGAGTTGATTTGATAATGTGTATTATTTGAGAATGAATCATAACCGATTTTGATCAGAGGTAAGCTGATCAGAAAGGGACTGAGACGGATTTGTCTCATATGATTGCTGACTCTTGTGATCATCAGATAGTCCTCCTCGAAGAATTCTTGAACGAGAAAGTAGGGTGACTGATCAGATGGATGTGTCAGAAACTCCGATGGAAATACAGTTGAAGAAATTTCAGTCATTGACACTGCCGATTCTGAGGGGTACTGAGACGACTGTTGGCTGTGAGAGCTGGATAGATGATATAGAGATATTGTTTGATTCACTTGAGTACTCGGATGAATGTAGAGTTAAACAAATTGGGCATCAGTTACAGGAGATCGCAAAGAGCTAGTGGATTACAACCAAAGGAGTCTTAGAACAGCGTGGTACAATGATTACTTGGGAAATCTTCAAGGTGGAATTTTATCGAAGGTTTTTCCCAGTTTCGTACCGAGAAGATAAGAGGGCAGAATTTAAAAATTTGAAACAGGGTCAGCTAAACATTGAAGAATATGTTGCGCAATTTTCTACCCTGCTACGTTTTGCTCCTAACGTGGCTGAGAATGATGAAGTTGTGACTGATCAGTTTGTTAAAGGATTGAATCCTGAGATATTGACATTGGTAAACACAGGCCGATCCTATAATTTTGTTGATGCTCAGAGTAGAGCCAAGAGAGCCGAAGTCAGTCTGATGAGACAGAAAGGAGCTTCGTTTGTGCCTTCAGCATCGAGACCACAGCAACCACCTCTCGGACTTGAGACTGGTAGTAGCAGGGGTGGAAAGAAAGATTTCATGAAAGCTCACAAGAAACAATTTAAGAAGTTAGGGAGTGGTTCGTCGAGCTCCATTGGTTCTAGCCAGAGTTATACGGGAGTTTATTGTAGCACTTGTGGAGGAAGACATTCCACAGAGCAATGCCGAGGTGTGTTCGGTAGTTGCCGGATCTGCAGACAATCTGGACACTTTGCTAGAGAATGTCCACAGAGAGGTTTCCGCAGATCTCAGGGAGCAGAACCATCTAGATCAGTGGCACCGCCTGATAGACCATCACAGGTAGTTCACTCTTCTCAACCACCGACGACTTCTCAATCACAACCAAGGCCAGGACATACCTGACGAGGTAGTGGCAGATACTTATTTATTGTATGGTTATTTTGCATATGTATTGAGAATACTAATGCATTCCATACTATTATTCTTGAATGAATTGCATTGATCTATGCTTTGAATATGGAGTTATTATATGCTGTAGTATCGATCTCTTTTATGTTTGGGAGAGGTTTTGTATTAGTGATATCTGTTAGACATGGTATGCTACAGTATTACAGATATGAGATTGAGTTAGATGATATGGTACTTGAGTTATCTGAATGGGATTACATTACTGGGACTGATATGTTGACCAAATACAGAATTACCGTTGATTATTTCCAACAGATTGTGGAATTCAGACCGGATATGGCCGATAAATGGAAATTTTACAGTAAGAATTTTAGAATAGGATTCCTTGGATAGGGGTGATATTGAGGACTCGATTGTTATTGAAAGGAGCGGAGAGATTCCTTGTCTATTCAGTTGATTACTGAAATCGAGTCTATCATTGGCTGATTTGCCAGTGACATGAGAGTTACTGATGATTTTCCCCAGATGAGATTTTGAGTTTGATTCCTGCCAGGGAGATTGATTTCAGCCTTGATTTGATACCAGGAATGTATCAGCTATGTTGTGAGTTGATGAACTCTGTGTTCAGAATATTTTGATGATTTTCTGATTAGTTGATCTATGATATTCTGGGATATTCAAAGATTATGACTAATTTTGTTGAATATCTGAGTGTTGTATTGAATATTCTGGAAACTGGAAAGTTGGATACAGAAACTGTTGAAATGTGCATCTTGATTGCGACAGATTGTAATCAGGGTTTGTTATATCTGAAGATGATATATCTGTTGATTCTAGTACAGTGAAGCCGTGATTAGTTGACTGAGGTCGACATCAATGTCATAAATTTGTAGTTGCATGAGTTAACAGGCTACTGTATCTGATTGTTATTCTGAATTGCTTGAGAATGATTATTTTCTGCAGCAGTATTTTATACAGATCATATACAATTGAGATTCGATACCGTTCATGCCAAACCAGAGCTGATTTTGAGAGTTGAAACAGTTCAGAAAGTTGATCAGAATGGGCAGAACTTGATTATCGATAGTCAGAACAGGGTATCCATCAGAATATCAGGTAAGTGATACCGCGTTGTATGTGAATAACTGATGGGTTGTGCCAGATATTTCGGATTTGAAATGACTAATGTTGTCAGAAATGCACAATAGTTGATTCCGTATTCGTCCTGATAGCAGAAAGATATATGATAACTTGAAAAGACATCTTTGATAGAAACAAATGAGATTAGATGTGGCAGAGTTTGTACTGAAGTGTCTGAATTGCCGATAGATAAAGACAGAAAGAAAGAAACCAGGAAATTGGTTATATAGTTTATCGATTCCTGAAGGGAAATAGAATTACATTTCCCGGGATATCGTGATGAAGCTACCACATTCCTCTTGGAATTGGACATTGATTGAGTTAGGAGTGACAGACTAACCTAGTCTGCGAGTGCTAACTCGTACATGAAGACGTACAGATATGAGTATATTACTGAGATTTCTGTCAGAAAAGTGATTAAATTACACAGAGTATCGAGAGTTGATTATATCAGACCGTGATTTTGTATGACTTTGCACGTTTGGCAGAGTGTACAGTAAGAGTGGGGTACAAGATTACATCTGAGTACTGCATATCATTCACCGACTGGCGGACAGTCAGAGTGGATTATCCAGATTTTGGAGAATATGCTTAGAGTTGTAGTGCTTGATTTTAGCACTAGTTGGCAGGAGTTATTGTCATGTCGTGAATTTTCGTACCACAACAGCTATCAAACGAGTATAGAAATGATACCGTTTGAAGCGTTGTACGATAAGAAGTGCAGATTACCTTCTTTAATTGAGATGAGTATCGAGATAGCTATATTCAAGGCATGGTACGATGAGAAGGGCAGATTCCTTTTTGTACTTGAGATAATATCTCTGAAATACTAGAGATTGGACCTGATATGATCAGAGATATAACTGAGGAAGTGAAGCTGATTCAGAAAAGAATGACGATCGCTCTGAATAGATAGACCTAATATGCCAACGTCAGACGACGACCAATGGTATGTGATATAGGAGATTGAATATTGAATTGATTTAGCCTGAACAGACTTGATAACAGATGACGATGTTGATTTGTTATGAGCTGTTAGTTGGTATATACGGATGCTGTATAGCCAGTATTTTGAGATTGATTTTATCAGAATTACTTCGAGTTATATCTCTTGAAGTATTACTCCAGAATGGAATCAGAATCAATAGAATAAAGATAGTTCGGAACAAAGACTACTCCGTTGTTGAAAGTTCAAAGGAATGGTTAGGACATCTAGGAAGCTATTTAGAAGACAGAATCTGGAATGAAATAAAGATTCTAGAATTGTTTCCGTGGAATAAGTTTTCTTTTAGCTTCTGTATATATATATCTCCTTCTTTTATCAGAGTTGGTGTCTGATATAATTACCTGTGACATACGAGTTGATTTCCTGTGATTTCGGAACGAAATCGTATCTTAGGGGTGGAGAAATGTAATGCCCGTGATTTGAGCTGGTAATCAGCAATTATTAATGCATGATTTGAGGTATTTATCGAAGACCGAACAAGAGACGTTGCGATTCGATTTTAGTTGCAAAATATATTGTCGGGACTGCACAGGCAGTGCACCCGCGGTGGTTCATAGGAAATTTTGGAAGAGATACAGAACGGTCACCGCACCCGCGCCATAAAATCTACCGCACCCGCGGTGTTGCTACAGTAGAGGCACAGCACCCGCGGTCAAAAATGCACCGCACCCGCGGTCGTGCCTTCTGAAATTGTGGAAGTAGTACAGCACGCTCAGCGCACCCGCGGTCCAAGGGCTAGCGCACCCGCGGCGAGACGTGCAGAACATGCAATGAGCCACGTTTTTCTTGTCATGCATTGGGATATATATAGGGCTATTACTCAGCATTTCACACGGAAAAACTGAAGGAAATCCTCTGAAAATTCCTTTAAACTTCACCTTGGGTTTCAAGTTAGAATTTTGTGGAATCCTTCAATCTGATCTGTAATCTGACTTCACTACCGAGTTCCTAACGAAGACAACTACAACAGGACGTAAGTTTTATTGAATTCTGATATCGTTTGAAATTATGATATTGGAGAAATTGTGATTCGACTGATATTATGTATTCTAGGTATACTGATCAGTATATAATTGAAGTCAGATCGAAGAATAGATTGTGTATGTAATTGTTATGATTTTTAGAGTTGATATGATCAAGATTATACAGATTTGCGATTGTCATCTATGATTATTGAAGATTATGATTCGTATTAATATCGATTATGAGTTGTGGTATTATATATGTGATGTTGAGATCGACGGGGTTACCGAGACTGTATTGTTATGCCGTCTAAACATCAGTAGATTGATTTGATCAGATTCAGTATTGATTGAGATTGTATCATGATATCGTTGACATTGATCAGATTATGTCTTGATTTGCGTATTGATCAGAACAGGTCTTGAATTAAGTTATACATTGATACAGTGTATTCGATATTGTTATTGCCAGATTGATTTGATAGGCAGGGAGTTCGAGAGCTCGACAGAGTCAGATCGACAAAACGAAACAAAAGGTATAAATTGATGTTGATGCGGGATTGCACAACTCGAGTTGGATTCGACTTGAGTTTCCCAAAATCACATACTTTATGTTATTGCATTGTTATTTGCAATTGAATGTGATTGATATCTTTGGTCTACGGATTTATAGACAATGTATGTATTGAGTCATAGGCGGATGTGCCTAGTCGTATACATATGATCTCGTGACAGAGGTGCCTGATTGTGACGGAATCGTCACTGGCCCATTGCACATTGTCACCGAGGTTTGGCTATATCGAAGTGGATAGAATTTGAGTTTTTTCTATTATTGATGTTCGATATGGACGCCAGGGTCGATAGGCCCAGTCTGTGGCTGATTCGCCAAGACACCGGACGTTTGGTTATATCGAAGTGCTTAGAATTGGAGTTTCTTCAATTACTGATGTTCGATATGGAAAGAGCCAAAGTTCGCAAATAAGAACGTGCCACCACCCCGATCGGGAGTGTAGGTGTGTGTATGTTCTTATTCCGATCGGGATCCCTAGATTAGGACGAGTCGAGTCAGAGTCCATGAGTCACTGAGTGTGATTCAGAGTTTGTGTTGATTCATGTGTCAGATTTGATACATGTTATATTCAGAGTTTATATTGATTTACGCTTCAGACTTGATACATGTTATGAAATATCTATTTCATGCTTTTATATCTGTTTATATGAAATGCGTGTATACATGATTTATACTGGGAATGTAATTCTCACCGGAGTTATCCGGCTGTTTTCTTGTTTGTATGTGTGCTTGACAAAATGTGGGACAGGATCAGGAAGAGGATGAGAGATTATTGTTAGCGTGGAGATCCGGGCCCAGAAGCAGAATATGATTAAAGATTGGATGTATAATCGTTGAACCTAGTTGAGATAGTAACAAGTAGTACATGATTTGTACTTTACTCGTAACATGTATATCAGATAGATTACTATTACGTTTCCGCATTTGTATTTAAAAGAAAACAAAAAAAATTTCGTCCCACTTTTCTTAATTGTTATATTTGACATTAATAATGATTAAGATTTGAATTAGCATCCGGGTCCCCACAGTTCCACGTCTCGATGTTGAGGAAGTACCTAGCAAATCCTTCGGACATTTTGAGTTCTGAGACGTTGCAGCTTGCTCGAGACTTGTCATATGAGGAAAGACCTGTCCAAATCCTAGACAGACAGAAGCGTAGACTTCGGAACAAGGTGACCAAGTTGGTCAAGGTTCAGTGGTTGAACCAATCAGTGGAAGAGGCTACTTGGGAGACCGAAGCAGATACGAGTAGCCGCTACCCGGAGTTGTTTGGTAAGATTTAATTTCGAGGACGAAATTTATATAAGTGGAGAAGGAACTGTAGAGCCCAAAATCAGTGCACGTAAAATCCATGCATTTATTTAATTGTTAAATTATTTATTTAAGTTTTAAATGATCTATAGCGATGCATGACCTATTTAATTGCATTATTTTAAATTATTTATGTTTATGTGATGCACGTTAAAATGTTTTCTCGAGTTTTATGTTTCAAGGTGATTATTCGATGCGAGATCGAGGAAAAGAGACCAGTGACGATTTTGGCAATTTTAAACGTTTTATTTTATTTTAAGTCAAGGTTGGGGCATTTTAAATAATTTATTAAGTTTTAGCATTTTAAAAGCCTAAATTTATTTATTTAGTGATTTAAGAGTTTCAAACTTTTAAAATTAATAAGTTGTGTGCATTAATTTACTTTTGAGGTACTAGCATTTTAATTACCTTGTGATTTGTTATTATTTATTTAAATAACCCAATTAACTCTAATTACCCTAATTACCTACACTAAACACACGCGCACACACCACTAACACACACCCACATTTACGTATGCACACTCACACACACATATTACAATTCAGAATTTCATTTTTTTTAAAAAGGAGAAACATAGGGTTCTTCCATCATAGAGCAACCGCCCCTTCCTCTGATTTTTTTTCTAGCAAGATGTCGTTGAGTTTTCTTCAAAGAAAATCGCGCCACGTTCCTCCCAGATCGTCTCTCGCATCCTTCCCGCTTCGGTGTCGTTGTTCGGTAACGTTAAAGATTTAAAGACATGTATATTTTGTTTTTCCTGCGTCGATCTAGTCATATTATGTGTTGCGATGTTTTTATGCGAGAAAATCCATGTGTGATGTAAATGGTTTAAGCAGAAAAAATTGTTTGACCAATCTATGCACGTTTTTAGATTTCAAAATTTAGTTTTTACTGTATTTTGAATTACTGCGATTTTTAGGTCGAGAACTTGGGAAAAATGTCAACATATGAAACGTAGACTTTTCGATACCTTCGATTTGATATAAAATTCGAAATATTTGGATAAGGAATGAGTGAGTTGTGATCGGTTTCATGGGACTGCTCAAACTGCATTTTTCTGAAATTATGTTATTGATGGGTTCTTGAAGTTGTATGGTTGCAGGCTTTGTTGGAGATCGACGGGTGATCGCTGCTGCATTTAGGTATATCGGTAATGATGTTGGGATGATTATTGTTGATTCGTTTCACGTCGTTAAGCACTTAGGAGAATGATTAGTCGTAAAAACTTTTTTGTTGTCAAAAGTCGTGTTCGCGGGCTTTATGTGTTAATTGTCATGCGTGGTTGTTTTGGGACAATTGAATAGGCTCGAGTCAGTGTTATAGTATACTAGGATGGGTCTCGATGTGCCGATTCATGGTCGGGAGGATCGAGTTAGGGAGATTGAGTCACAAGCACAGAATTACCGTTGGTTCGCGTCAACAGTGGGTACACGGAACCTGGCACGGGGTCCGTGCCCTTCATTTTCTTTGAGTATACAGATATAGTACCTACACGGACCCGAACCCGGAGGGGTTCAGGGGTCCATGTACTCAAGTTTTTGGGAAATATTTTATTGATTTGTTTTGGGGTTTTATGTCATGGTTTAGTACGATGATTAAACGAGGTCAAGTCGAGAGCGAACTAGAATGTCATAAGCTACTTATTCACTTCGGTGGTGAGCTCGAGTACCTACGTCTAAGTTATGCAAGTTAAGTGTTGAAATTCATGTGAGTATGTGCAGCAGTGGCCCCAAGCGAGATCCAACGAATCTCTCAACGCCACGTAAGTATGTTCGATGTGCGAAGAAAATACTTTTAAGTTTTTGAGGTATGCTAAATGTCTTGTGACCAATTTATGTATGAGATTGAAAAGCGGTAAAGTATGACCAGGGACCAATCCACCCCGTTAAATTATGAACGTGTTTAGATCAGGATTGGAAAGCGGTAAAGTATAAAAAGGGACCAATCCACCCGTTAAATTATGAACGGGGATATCATGTATGAGCCAGTGGATCTTCCCTGTCAGCCCAGTACTGTGGTTTAGTCAGATCAGGCGTATTTATGTATGGGTCACTTGCTTTGAAACATGCCTCTACGCAAAATGACGAAGTTTATGTATGTTCAAGTATGTACGAAGTAAGCATGTTTAAGAAAAGTTTTATGTTGATGGCACGTCTATGTATGTATGTACGTATGCTCTATCTTATTTATGCAAGTTCAAGTTCCAGTATGTACGTTCTATTTTTAAAGCTGCATGTGATCTTATTACGTAGTACTCGTTACTTCCAGTTTATACATGTTGAGTCTTTAGACTCACTAGACTTGATCGATGCAGGTCAGGATGAGTTTAAAGAGATGAGAGGTGAGGACCAGTGAGCTGGCTTGGACTGAGCGAGAGGCTAAACCCAAGGACCGCCATTTTTTTTAGTTTTATGAAATGTTCAAAATACTCTGATTTTACATTTTGGTTTATGATCTTTAAACAAGCATTTTCCTTTAGAACCCATAGAACATCATAAACAGCTAGTGAAAATTCTGCACTCTTTTTCCGACACCCTAGCTCGAACCAATCATATGCCCCTTCGTTCCTAGGCCTCTACTGACCCATCCAGCCCCTAGCTCACCCTGATGAGACCCTTACTGAACCCTTTAGAGCCTGGTGGACCAGCCCTACAGCCCTTGCACGCTAGAGCCCTCAAACTCGTGCAACCTTGGACTCATGCAACCAACCTTCACCCTATAGCACTTCTTCCTTGCACCAGCCTTTCCTCAAGCCACCTAGGACCATGACTAGACCCTATTAGGACCCCTTGACGTGACCCTACAACAGCACACAGCCGCGCCCTCCTAGAACCCATGTTCAAAAACCCTAGTCCCATAAAACTCTAATTTTCGTTCATACTATTACCCTATCTTTTCCATCCGTTTAACATGCATCCATGGACCCTTAAACATGTGGAAAAATATCCCTTCCCATATCCCTACCATGGCAGCCCCTTTGTGCATCATAACCATGAATTTAGAAACACAAAAACTCAAGTTTTGTTCATGTTATGCCATAAAAACGAAAACAAAAGGAGGATTTCATATTTTTTATGCAAACATGATTAAACACACATAATATGATTTGAATGGTGAAAAACGAAGGTTTAGAAACATGTCTTTGCGTTTAAAACGCTCGAAATAAGAATATCATAGCGGTGAAAGTCGGTGACGAACGGAGGATGATTTTTATATTTTTCTACCCTCTTCTCTTGTCAAAACTGGGATACACAGGAGTTGGTTGATCATTGTTGGAAGGAAGAACGATGAATAAATTCGAAGAACGAATGAATAAAAAAATCAACACTTTTTTTGCCAAGAGTTGGATGTTGGCCGCTGCACTTCCAATGTTACGCGAATTTGTGTGTGCATGTTGGTGTGGGTGTGTGTAGGTCTAGCAGTCTTTTATTTATTTATTTATTTAATAAATAATAAAAGACTTCTTTAATCACTTAATTAATGGGTTTAATTAATTAAGCCTAACTTTTTAAATAATAAATTAAGCCCATTAAGCTTTATAAAATTATTAGGCCTCAAATTAAAAGATTTAAAAATATCTATTTTCAATAAAAAAAATCCCTTACAAAATATATAATTCTCTTGCTCTCACCATTTAATTTAAATTTGGGCTTAAAATTCCACAATTCTTAAATTATTTAAAATAATTATTTCTTAACTAAAAATAAAAATTTAGCTTTCAAATCTTCAACACCTTAATCGTCTCGGGTCCTCTGTCTCGGGCCAACCACCGATATTCGTCTGAAACTTTTTAAATTATGAAACCAATCAAAATTACACAATTAATAATTTAGTCACTCTAAATATATCATTCACCCATCCAAAATCATTTAATTAAAATATTTTAGAGATTTAATAATTTTCATGCATGCGGTCTACGTCGACTGATTTTTGGACGTTACACCTCTTCTGGAAGGTTGGCGAAGAGACAGGAGAGTCAGAAAGAGAGAAGTCATTCCTCCAAAGCTCAGCATTGCCATTTGGAAGAGTCGAAAAGTCTGTGACGCAAGTGACTGATAACTGAAACAAATCAGCAAACATCTTCTTAGTAATCGGAATGTTCCTTCCCTGAACAGCGAAAAATATTTCACCATTTTTCATATAGGCAGAATCAAACAATTCCTTCAAAATAGTTTCGGAATAGTGGTTGCTGCAACCTAAAAATGATCTCAGGTCAGAGGTGGCGAGCATTTGAAAAATGGCTCGCATAGGTTTATTAGTCATGGCAAGAACAGAGGCAATGCTAAATGCTTGCAGTGGAGTAAAAATGTTAATGTAAAGTTGATATGAGTATATTCGGTTCGGAGAAGTGCAAATCAGTCCATGTGGAGGACAGTCGGTGGATGGGTTTTTAAAATTTGAAAAATCTCAGACGACAGTATAATGAGTAATTTTAAATTTTAAAGAGTCAACCGTCACGTCATATAAGAGCGGTCAATAGGTTGAGTGATTTTTAAACAATTACTTTGAGTAACGTGCCCAAATCAAGAAAGAAAAACTAATTGTTTACTTTATTGTTATTAGAGAGTATGCGGTTGAAATCATGTAATAAATATGGGTAGTCCACTTTTCAACCACAGCGGTTAGAAACATGTTCTTTCGACCCATTAATTTATTGACTTAACGAATATTTCCCCCTAAATACATGCATAATACAAGGTTAAATGAACTTAGCCTTGGAGAATGAGCAGTTGGTGGTTGACAGAGGTCTCTTCACATTCTCCTGTAAGTCTAACAGTCTCCATAATGATTGCAACCTTTCATATGGTTTGAGTCTAGAAATGGGATCAAACAAGTTAGATATGAAATCAACTAAAGCTTTTTAGAGACAAATAAAATTAGAGCAAAACAAGAGATGGATAAGGCTAACAGTTCTTCAGAGCCGGATCTAGCAAAAGAGTTCTAGCGGTCCATAGTAGCCAACCGCAAGATGAAGTATGAGGACAGTGTTTTGGAGAAGACACCGTCAACCTGGTCCAAGATCCAGGAACTTCAGTTTTACAGGGAGATAGGTCTCCCTTGTAGAGGATCTGTTGCTACAAGAAAACTGGTGGCACGAGAGAGGAAATACCAGCGGCGTCTCGGTGTCCCCCAAGCTACAGACATCTTCAGGAGTGAAGGTGTCTATCTTCTAATGCTCTACAAAGAGTAGAAGGTCCTGAGCAGGATTGCCTTCTCAGATGACTTTGAGAAATCCTGCACATGTGGAATGGGCACCTAGATGGCTGTCTGGAGGGCAGCTGTGATAGTGGAATAAATAATGTAAAAGCCCGATTTTAGATTCTTCGTTCTTATTAGGGCTAAGCTGCAGAATTATCCATTTCACTAACCATGATGTTGCAAAGAAATTTTTCATGAATATTAAGAAGTATTCTAGTAGTTTGTTTTCCGATGTAAAATAGAACACTAGAGTTGATTCTCATCAAATGTACTACTCACAGAGGCCTGATTTAATGAGTAAAAGTTTTTTTTGTTTATTACTTGTTTTGTGTTCATGCTTTCTGTTATTCTATCCAACACTTTATTAAAAAAATAATCAACATACTAATATGTAAAAGGAATCAGGATAGATCAATTAATCCAAGAATATTTCAGAAATAAGAAAAATTAGAGTGTGGTAGAGGCTTGGTGAAGATATCTGCTGGCTGCTGATATGTCGGACATATTCATGAAAGCGGATCGGTTATGGTGCTCGGATACGCAAAGGAAGTTTCAAAAAAAAACTTTTACAAGAAAAAACGAGTACCCCTACATATAGTGTTTAGCAAATAACATAAAAACAAAAATGACATTCATAGTGTGTTTAGTATTTTATCTATCAATCACAAAGGATTGATGATGACTCCAACCATGTTGTAAACAACTTGGCTCTTGAAAAGTAAACAAATCTACAAGTCTCCTTTGATCACTTCTTGTTCAAAAATCAAGCCCACCACCAACTAGAAAGATCCCCTCTAATTTTGCACTAGAAAAAATTAGAAGATTTTTCTTTGAGAAGGTTGTGCTATCCTCAACAATTGAAGATGCAAAAAAATGAGAGAAAATTATGTCAAAATTTCGGCCAAAGCATGGAGAAAAGGGAGGAGGAAGCTTTTCTTGGTTGTGTAAAAAATTAAAGTGTAAAAATTGCATGTGCATGCCATGCCATTAACTCAAAAGTTGCCTCCAACCCTTCACCTTCCAAGCATTCAATTTGTTTGGGCTTGTAACTATTACAAGGCCCATGAACTTTTATTTAAATATATCAAAAACATTTGAGACCATTTAAACTTTACTTGATTTTATTCAAGCCCATTAGTTAAATAATTTTTTCTAATTGGACTCTAAAAGACCCATTGTTATTTAAGTAATTCAACACTTGAATTAATTTAATTATTTGGACTCCACTAGGTCAACTAGTGTTTAATTAATTCAACACTTGAATTTAATTTAATTTAGTCCATAATAATGTTTATGAAAATCACAATTTTTCAAATACATTATTTATTTGGTCAACTGTTAATTTAGGAACACTTCCACAAATTGAAAGTCACATTCCCCATAATCCTATTATTGAAGTCATAATTCTATTTTTGTTAGCGCTTATAAACTACTTTATAAGCCGTTCAATACATTGAACTATTTTTCTTCTCAACGGGATCTAGAAAGCAAGTACTTGTGTGACCCTCAATGGTTCAATGATACAACTATCCGTGGGTTCACATCTCAATGTGATTCGAGACTAAACATGTCCCTATATGAGCATACCCAGTTGCTGCATTCTTACTTATCAACTCCTTGATAATAAGAACGTCAGAACTCAAGTCTGATAGTACTCAACCAATCATGTTAAACGCCTAACGGCATCGCTTACATGATTTCCTAGTTATCAAATGATAGTGCCTTCAAGAACCAGTCTATTATGGTTAGCGTACAGTACGGTCTTTTTCATCTCATATATTCCAACCGATTCGACAACTATTGGTATATCGAGAGATGTCAAAGAATCGATACTATGTGTCATGTAGTAGTTGCATCGATAGTGTAATATATGAAACCCCTTTCATAATTACCGCCAACACTCTGATCAGAGGTTTCAAACTACATACACATGAGATCACATAGGATATCGATACCCGAAGGTAAGTGGTGAATCCACGACTACAATGTATCGACCTATATGTTTCGACAAAACACCAACCCTTGCCACCTGATGAACCCATGAGAGTCGGTAAATAAGTCAAAGTGCAATGCTAGAAGATAAAGTGTCAGTGTTGTCCCGGGTCATAAGGACTAATGGAGTACAACCATAAACTAGGACGTTTCCACTCGATAAGTGAGAACCACTTGGAAAGTCCTTTATGGAGGGCTGTTTAGTGCACTCTACAAGGAGCAGCTATCTTCATGCTCGGACATCTCAATGTCCCCTACCAATGAAACATGATACTCACATCGCAGATGCTAGTCTCAAAATCGAGCGGCCTTTATCCTTCTTAACGGCATCTGAATCGACTAGGAACTGTTTAGAATATACAGTATTGCAAATATGAGTTTCATGATACTCATCATATGAGCATCTCATATTCTTTTTACTATTTATATTTCAAGGATCTTATCTATTCAACAAGCATGGGTATACAGATAAAGATGTGCCAAAAAAATAATTTCAAATATTATTAAAATAAAGATTGTTTATACATAGAGTTTCAATATTAACCCTCGGCCAACACTTGGCTCGACAGTTACCTACTATAACAATCTCCCACTTGCACTAGAGCCAACTACCCATATGCTTCAAACCCATCGATTTGCGATGCTTCTCGAACAATGGTCTAGGTAAAGGCTTAGTTAGTGGATCTGCAACATTATCCACATAGCCGACTTTGTCAATCGACACTTCTCTTCTTTCCACAATCTCTCGGAGGATGTGGTACTTTCTCAATACATGTTTGGATTTCTGATGAGACATTGGCTCCTTCGCCTGAGCAATGGCTCCTGTGTTGTCACAAAATATCGGGACTGGAGCAACTCCATTAGGAATGACGCCCAACTCTTGGATGAATTTCATTAACCAAACAACCTCATTTCCTGCAGCTGATGCAGCAATGTATTCTGCGTCATTGGTGGAATCCGCAGTACCGTCTTGCTTGAAATTCTTCCAACAGACACAGCACCATTAAGCATGAATACGAACCCATAGGTTGACTTTGAGTCATAGATATTTCTTTGGAAGCTAGAGTCGATATAGCCTTCAAATTTTAGTTCTCCACCCCCATAGACCAAGAACAACTTATTGGTCATTCTCAAATACTTGAGGATGTCTTTCACAGCTTATCAGTGTGGAAGAACAGGATTCGATTGATATCTACTTACTACACTTAGTGCATAAGACACGTCAGGACATGTAGATATAATCCCATACATGATACTAACAATTGCGGATGCATACGGAATGCGTGTCATCGCCTCTATCTCTGCATCAGTCTTGGGAGACATAGACTTGGATAGGGACACGCCATGACACATTGGTAGATGTCATCTCTTGGACTCATCCATCGAGAACCGCTTAATGATATTATCAATGTATATGGACTGGGTGAGACCAAGCAATCTTCTTGATCTATCTTTATAGATCTGTATTTCCAATACAAAAGATGCTTCACCCAAGTCCTGCATCGAGAACTTACTCGCTAAAAATATTTTAGTTGATTGCAACATCCCTACATCATTTCCAATTAGTAGAATGTCATCAACATAAAGCACCAGGAATGTCAGAGCACTCCCACTGACTTACTTTTACACACAAGGTTCCTCAGGATTCTTAGTAAAACAAAACTCTTTGATTGTAATATCGAATCTGACGTTCCAACTCCTAGATGACTGCTTTAGACCATAAATAGATCTCTGAAGTTTGCATACCATATGCTCACTTCCGACAGATGTAAACCCTTCTTGTTGAGACATGTAAATCTCTTCCTTAATATCCCCATAAAGAAAGGCTGTCTTGACATCCATCTGCCATATCTCATAGTAATACCATACAGCTATGGCTAGCAATATCCTTATAGACTTGAACATTGCAACTGGAGAAAATGTTTCCTCAAAGTCAACTCCTTGTCTTTGAGTATATCTTTTTGCAATCAATCGCGCCTTGAAGATCAATACCTTCCCATCCGCCCCAAGTTTCCTCTTGTAAATCTATTTACACCCTATGGGAACAGTTTCCTTAGGTGGATCCACAAGATTCCACACTTGGTTTGAATGCATGGAATTAATTTCAAATTCCATTGCTTCAAGCCACTTGCATGAATCAGCATCAGATAACGCTTTCTTGAAGGTTAATGGATCACATCCATGGTTAAGCTCATCATGACCCTCTTCAAGAAGCAAACCATACCTCATAGGTGGTCTCAAGACTCTCTCGGATCTTCTAGGAGCTTGTATCTCATCTCTTGGCTCTTCGAGTGTGGGTTCTTCAATTGTGGGTGTCTCTCAAACCTCTTCGAGTTCTTCATCTCCCCTTTTCTATCCAATAAAAATTCCTTTTCCAAAAAGGTTGCATTCGTAGAAATCAAACACCTTTGTTTCTTGGGGATGATAAAAATAATATCCATCTGAATTCCTTGGATATCCCACAAAGTAACATAAAATGGATCGTCTATCCAATTTATCTCCCACCGCTTGCTTCACATAAGCAGGGCATCCCCATATTCTAAGATAAGAATATTTGTGAGGCTTACCCATCCATATCTCATATGGTGTCTTATCAGCTGCCTTTAAATAGACATTGTTCAACAACAGCGCCCGCTATCTCAAGTGCATATCCCCAAAAGGATGGCGGCAACTCCGTGAACCCCATCATAGACCGAACCATATCCATCAAAGTCCTGTTACGACGCTCCGAAACACTATTCAACTGTAGTGTAGCAGGCGGAGTCCACTGCGAGAGAATCCCATTCTCCCTAAGATACTCTTGGAACTCGACACTCAAGTACTCACCACCTCGATCTGATCAAAGTGACTTGATGCTTCGTCCCAACTGTTTTTCTACTAAAATTCTGAATTCTTTGAACCTTTCAAAGGCTTCAGATTTTTATTTCATCAAATACAAATACCCATACCTCAAAAAGCCATCAGTAAAGGTTTTGAAGTTGGCCTGTCCATGCTTAGTGGTGATGCTAAGCGGACCGCAGACATCGGTATGGATCAAATCCAATAATCCTTTGGCTCGCTCCACATGGCCCTTAAAGGGAATTTTGGTCATCTTTCCTTTCAGCCAGGATTCACAAGTCATGAGAGAATTAATATCAGATATCAAACATGCCTACTCCCACTTGCTTGTTTATCCTTCTTAGGAAAATATGTCCTAATCGAGCATGCCATAATTGTGCCGAATTTAGAGAATCTTGTTTTTGTTTGTTTGTTGTTGTTATTGCTTGGACATTGTTTAGTGGAATATCTTTCAATTTGAAGTTATAGAGATTGTTTTCAAGTTCTCCAGACCAAATAAACATTCATTCTTGTAAATGTTGCAAACACCTTTTACTAAATAAACAAGAATATCCATATTTATCAAGTATTGAAATGGAAACAATGTTTTTCACCAAATCAGGCACAAATAAAACATCTCTTAAAATCAATTTAAAATCATTGGTCAACAATAAGTAAACATCTCCTACGGCTTTGGCAGCAACTCTTGCTCCATTGCCCATGCTCAAGAAGGTCTCACATTCCCTAAGTCTTCTATTTCTTCCCATCACCTGCAAATAATTACAAAGATGTGAGCCACAGCCGGTATCCAATACCCAAGAAGTATAATTAATTGAAATGTTTACTTCAATATAGAACATATAGTTTCCAGAACCTTTCTGGGCAAGATTTTCTCTTCAGTTACGCCTCAAATGTCCAGGCTTCTTGCACTGATGACAGATATCAGCAGTCTTTTCAGCCTTAACTGGTGTGGCTGCCACAACAGAATTTGGAGCTTGCCTCTTCAAGGGCACATTCTTCTTGGGACGTTGGAAAGAACGCTACTTTCCCTTCTCAGGTAAACCAGTCATCGTACCAGATGAAGAACCCACATAAAGAACCGACTTCTCTTTCTTGATGGTGGACTCAAACGTAACAAGCATGTTCACCAACTCCTCAAGGGTAGGGTCTAGCTTGTTCATGTTGAAATTCACCACAAAAGGATCAAATGAGCTAGGCAGTGACAAAAGCAACACGTTGGTGGTCAACTCTAAAGGAAACCTAAGATCCATGTTGTAATGTCCTAGATTGTATGTGGATAAAATGAAAAGATGAAGTGTTGCTTGAAGGAAGAGACCGCACCCGCGCCCCTTCTGATGCCGCACCCGCGGTGCATGGACAGAAAATTGGTCATTTTACAGTAGGGTCACCGCACCCGCGGTCCAAGATAGAGTGCACCCGCGGTTGAGGGACAGAGAGTTAAGAATTAATTACAGAAATGACACCGCACCCGCGGTGCTAACGTAAACGCACCCGCGGTAATGTCACCGCACCCGCGGTCTTATATGTACCGCACCCGCGGTCGTCGAATTTCAGAAAATGAAAGGCATGCCGTGGGCACAGCGCACCCGCGGTGAAGAGTGACTGCACCCGCGGTGCTGCATGCGAGAAAGCCACCTTTGTTTCTCAAGTTGACACATGGCATGGTATATATATAGAAATGTGCTGATTCATTTCTCTCCACTTCCATCAGCTGAGAAACGAGAGAGAGTGGGGAGAAACTTCAATTCCTTATGCTTCAAGGTTAGGATTTTGAAAGAATTACACATCCAAACTTCATTCCAAGTATAGATTCTTGCTCCTTGCATCAAGGGCTTCAAAAGGGTATATGTTTTATTAAGTTCAGCATGTTTTGAAGTTGAGCTGTTAAAGGAAATCAGATTTGGTTTCTATTTTGTGTTCTTATGATTGTTGTGAACATATAGTGGAAAAAGAGATAGAAGAAATAATACTATATGTGATTGTTATGATTTTCCAGCATGTATGGAATTGAGATGGTGCAGATTTCAGAATAGTACATGTGATTCATGAAGATTTTGGATTATGGTTATTGATTACTGTTATATGAGTTGATCGGTATATCGAGAATCCGCCGTTATGCCGTCGAAATTGCATTGAAATGAAATATTGAATCTCATGTGTATTGAGGTATACTAGAGCTTGATAGAATGTACATTGATGATGCCATTTCAGATTTGTATTGGCGACTTTGACATCGAGACTTCGATATCGACAGAGATTGTGCGACGAAATGTATAATGCATGTTTTTGTTTGGGGAAGACACAACTCAAATGAGATTCAATTTGAGTTTCCCAACAAAATCACATACTAGAATTATTGTTTATCTTTTGATATGATTGCGATTTGTTTATAGATTTATATTCAAATCTCTTGATATAGTGATGTCTTGTTTATAGATTTATATTCAAGCCTTTGAGATAGGAGAGTCATTGGCAGACTTGCCAAACTAGATGTTCGGTGGTATCGACGCTTCGGATCAGATTCACTCCGATTGTAGACATTCGATATAGACTTGACCGAAGTCTAGGAATAAGACGTACAGTTACCCCGATTGGGAGGGTAGGTGACAAACAGTGACGTCTTATTCACATCGGGATCCCTAGAGTAGAGTCGATTCGAGTCAAGACATGATTTGATTTAAGTTGCATGTTTAGATAGATCGGTTTCATAGACTATGGAGCCATTGTTATTGCTTTCATGCATGATTTATGATTTCGTATTAGCATGTATACATATTTTATACTGGGATTTGTTCTCACCGGAGTTTCCGGCTGTTGTTATGTCTGTATGTGTGCATAACAACAGGTGGGGCAGGATCAGGGTCGCGACAGAGATGAGAGATCAAGATAGCGTGGTGACTACAGGCGCAGAAGATCAATAGTGATGTTGTACTAGATTTGTACTACTTGTATTTTATGGTTTGTATTAAACCCTAGTGATGTGTTGGTAGTAAAACATGACATGTATATTATATGTGTTGTAATTAAATAAAGAAAGATATTATGCTTAGTATGTACAATTGAATTAATGTTAAAAAAAGCGAAAATTTGACCCACATTTTGAATAAAGATCCAATTAATCCCAAAAAGATTTGAGTTAGAGCCCGGGTCCCCACAACAGGTGGTATCAGAGCAGTAGGTTCTGTAGACTGAGATAGAATAGAATGAGCGGGGTAGATCGAGTCTTCTTCCTTGCTTTTGATGTGCTAGCATGATTTAATGCTTTCCCTATTATATGTTGTATTGTATTTGAGTTGATTTATAGCATATACTTGTAAAGACTGAATCAGAACCGATTCTGGATCAGAGGTATATGATCAGAGGAGGGCTGAGACAGATTGTATAGATTGTATCATAATCTGTTTGATAATCAGATATGCCGCCTAGAAGAATACCACAACCAGCTGCAGGTGAAGTGCCGGAACAGGGTAGTACGTCAGGTACTCAGATGGACGTTACTGCGACACCGATGGAGACTTTGTTGAAGAGATTTCAATTATTCCATCCACCTACCTTGAAGGGCACAGATAATGCAGTGGATTGTGAAAGCTGGTTGGATGATATAGAGATGTTATTTGAATCACTTTCCTATACAGATGAACGTAGAGTGAAGCTGGTTGGGCATCAATTGCAAGAAGTGGCCAAGAGTTGGTGGCTAACAGCGAAACGAGCCTTAGAACATCGAGGTATTGATATTACTTGGAATGTATTTAAAGATGAATTTTATCAACGTTTCTTTCAAGTGTCGTATCGAAAAGACAAAGGGGCCGAATTTGCAAACTTGAGACAGGGGCAATGGAACATAGAAGAGTATGTTGCCAAGTTTTCTTCTTTGCTCCGATTTGCGCCACACGTGGCAGGGAATGATGAGGCAGTTACAGATCAATTCATAAATGGTTTGAATCCGGACATCTTTACCCTAGTGAACACGGGGCGACCCAACACTTTTTCTGAGGCGCCGAATCGAGCGAAGGGAGCTTCCTATAGTGTTCAGGGTCAGAGACCGCCACAGCCTGCCGCACAGTTTCCACCACCTCCTCTTCGATTTGATAGTGGAAGCAGTAGTAGTGGCAAGAAGGATTTTCTGAAGGCAATGGGCAAACAGTTTAAGAAGTCAAGGAGCAGTTCGTCGAGCTCCATTGGGTCAAGACAGAGAGGTCCTGGCCAGAGTGCAGAGTATACTGGTGTTTATTGCAGTTCTTGTGGTGGTAGGCATGCCACTGAGCAGTGTCAGGGAGTGATGGGCAGATGCAACCTATGTAGGCGACAGGGACACTTTGCCATAGTCTGTCCCCAGAGAGGTGCACAGAGATTTCAGGGTGCAGGGTCATCAGCATCAGTGACTCAGCCTGAGAGGCAAGCTTCGTCTGTCCATTCCTTCCAGCCCATGCCTACACAGTCCCAGACCAGAGCCAGAGGTAGCCAGACAGTGAGCCAACCTTCTAGACAACAGGCTCAGGTGTTTGCATTGACGGAAGAGCAAGCCCAAGATGCACCAGACGAAGTGATTGCAGGTAACTGTTTTCTTTGTGGTTATCCTGCCTATGTATTGATAGATACAGGTGCATCACATACATTCATATCAGAACGTTTTGCATTGATACATGCATTTCCTCTCGAGTCATTGTCCCCTGTAGTGTCTATTTCTTCTCCGTTGGGAAGTGGTCTGATATCTGTGACATCAGTTAGACATTGTGTACTACAGTTTGAGGGACATGAGATTGATTTAGAATGTGTTGTACTTGGCTTATCTGATTTTGATTGTATTGTCGGGATTGACATGTTAACTAAGTATAGAGCCACCGTAGACTGTTTCCACAAGATTGTCAGATTCAGACCTGAAATGACAGAAGAGTGGAAATTCTACGGTAAGGGTTCCAGATCTCGGATTCCCTTAGTATATGCTTTGACTATGAGTAGATTGTTGCAGAAAGGAGCAGAGGGATTCCTTGTCTATTCTGTAGATCTACAGAAACCGAGCCCGACATTGGCAGATTTGACAGTAGTACGGGATTTTGCAGATGTATTTCCTGACGAGATTCCAGGGTTACCTCCTGCCCGAGAGTTAGATTTTAGTATTGATCTTATTCCAGGTACTGCTCCTATATCTCGAGCTCCGTATAGAATGGCGCCTATAGAGTTGAAGGAATTGAAAGCACAACTAGAAAATCTTCTAGCTAAGGGATATATCAGACTCAGTGTATCTCCTTGGGGTGCACCAGTGCTATTTGTGCGCAAGAAAGACGGTTCTATGAGATTGTGTATAGATTACAGGCAGCTGAACAAGGCAACGATAAAGAACAAATATCCTTTGCCTCGTATCGACGACTTATTTGATCAGTTGCAGGGATCATCTATCTATTCCAAGATCGATCTGAGATCTGGATATCACCAGCTGCGAGTACGAGATATTGATATACCAAAGACAGCATTCCGAGCCAGGTATGGACATTACGAATTTATTGTCATGCCTTTTGGATTAACGAATGCTCCAGCGGTGTTAATGGGACTAATGAACCGTGTCTATCAGAGGTATTAAGATGAGTTTGTGATTGTTTTTATCGATGATATTTTGGTGTATTCAAAGAATTTGAATGAGCATGCCAATCATTTGAGAATTATGTTGCAAACATTGAGAAATGAAAGATTGTATGCGAAACTGTCAAAGTGTGAGTTTTGGCTGAGACAGGTTGTCTTCTTGGGTCATATCATATCTGGAGACGGTATTTCTGTGGATACGAGTAAAGTTGAAGCTGTGATCAGTTGGCCGAGACCGACATTGGTGCCAGAGATACGCAGTTTCATGGGTCTGGCAGGATACTATAGACGATTCATTGAAGATTTCTCCAGTATTGCAAAGCCGATTACCCAGTTGACACAGAAGAATGCACCATTTGTGTGGTCTGAGGATTGTGAGTCTAGCTTCTTAGAATTGAAGAGGAGATTGACCAGTGCACCTGTCTTGATGATTCCTTCAGGTGGTGGCAATTTCGTTGTATATTGTGATGCATCTCACAGAGGGCTGGGATGTGTTCTTATGCAGCGAGGTCATGTGATCGCATATGCCTCTAGACAGCTAAAGCCACACGAGATTCGATACCCCATTCATGATCTTGAATTGGCGGCTATTGTTTTTGCCTTGTAGATCTGGCGTCACTATCTTTATGGTGAGAAATTTGAGATTTACTCTGACCATAAAAGCCTGAAGTATCTGTTTTCTCAGTCAGAGTTGAACATGAGGCAGCGTAGATGGCTTGATCTACTGAAAGATTTTGATTGCGAGATCAAGTACTATCCAGGGAAGTCAAATGCAGCAGCAGATGCCTTGAGTCGAAAGGTTTGTGCCCTATCCTTATCAACAATAGGTGTTTCGAATTTAGTTGAAGATTGTTGTTTGTCTGGTTTAGCGTTTGACACAGATAGTAGACCATTAAGACTCTCCACGACTCAAGTTGAGCCAGATTTGATTATGAGGATTAAAGAGGCACAAAGAACAGATCAAAATATACAGCAATCAATTCAGATGGTCAGATCAGGACATCAGTCTGAATATCAGGTACGTGAGTTTGTCCTGTATGTGAATAACCGTATTGTAGTGCCAGATGTTTCAGAGTTGAAACAACAAATATTGTCAGCAGCGCACTGTAGTCAGTTTAGTATTCATCCTGGTGGCAGGAAGATGTATAACGATCTAAAGACACAGTTCTGGTGGAAACAAATGAAATCAGATATTGCCGAATTTGTGTCTAAGTGCTTAAATTGCCAACAGGTGAAGGCCGAAAGAAAGAAGCCCGGAGGTTTACTTCGGAGTTTCTCTATTCCTGAATAGAAATGGGATCACATTTCCATGGATTTCGTGACGAAGTTACCTCGATCATCCCGGGGTTGTGATGCTATTTGGGTTGTGATAGACAGATTAACCAAATCAGCGTGTTTTATTCCGTACAGAATGACGTACAGACATGATCAGATGGCTGAGATATATGTCCGAGAGGTAGTCAGATTACATGGTGTGCCGAAGTCTATCGTATCAGACCGTGATCCACGATTCACTTCTCACTTTTGGCACAGTCTGCAGCAGGCTTTAGGTACGACATTGCACCTGAGCACTGCTTATCATCCCCAGACAGACGGACAGTCAGAGCGGACTATCCAGACTTTAGAGGACATGTTGAGAGCTGTAGTGCTAGACTTTGGCACTAGTTGGCAAGATTCACTACCGTTGTGTGAATTCTCGTACAACAACAGCTATCAAACGAGCATAGAGATGGCACCATTTGAGGCGTTACATGGCAAGAAGTGCAGATCTCCTCTATATTGGGATGATATATCTGAGGTACCAGAACTTGGGCCTGATATGATTCGTGAGATGACCGAGAAGGTAAAGATAATTCAGAAGAGGATGAAGACGGCACAGGATAGGCAAGCCAAGTATGCCAATATCAGACGTAGACCGCTAGTATTTGAACAAGGAGACAAAGTGTTTTTGAAGATTTCTCCTTTCAGAGGCGTTGTCAGATTTGGCAAACGCGGGAAACTGTCTCCTAGATACATCGGTCCATACGAGATTCTTGAAAAGATTGGCGATCGAGCATATCGACTGGCTCTTCCTCCTTCTCTATCCGGGATACATAACGTTTTTCATGTATCGATGCTGCGTAGATACATGCCAGATTATTCTCATGTCATTCAGCCTGACGAACCTGAGCTAAATCAGACGTTGAGTTATGTCGAACAACCGATACAGATTCTTGATCGGAAAGAGAAACAGCTCAGAACGAAGACTATTCCGCTAGTGAAAGTCCAGTGGAGTCGTCATGGCACCGAGGAAGCGACTTGGGAGACAGAAGCAGATATAAGACAGAGATATCCCGAGTTATTCTCATGATGTAAGTATTTATTCAACTTTTGAATTTACTGCTGTTTTTACATACTTTGATTAATCGATTTCACGTTCGAGGACGAATTAATATCTAAGAGGGGGAGAAATGTAATGCCCTAGATTGTATGTGGATAAAATGAAAAGATGAAGTGTTTCTTGAAGGAAGAGACCGCACCCGCGCCCCTTCAGATGCCGCACCCGCGGTGCATGGACAGAAAATTTGTCATTTTACAGTAGGGTCACCGCACCCGCGGTCCAAGACAGAGTGCACCCGCGGTTGAGGGACAGAGAGTTGGGAATTAATAACAGAAATGACACCGCACCCGCGGTGCTAACGTAAACGCACCCGCGGTAATGTCACCGCACCCGCGGTCGTCGAATTTCAGAAAATGAAAGGCATGCCGTGGGCACAGCGCACCCGCGGTGAAGAGTGACCGCACCCGCGGTGCTGCATGCGAGAAAGCCACCTTTGTTTCTCAAGTTGACACATGGCATGGTATATATATATAGAAATGTGCTGATTCATATCTCTCCACTTCCATCAGCTGAGAAACGAGAGAGAGTGGGGAGAAACTTCAATTCCTTATGCTTCAAGGTTAGGATTTTGAAAGAATTACACATCCAAACTTCATTCCAAGTATAGATTCTTGCTCCTTGCATCAAGGGCTTCAAAAGGGTATATGTTTTATTAAGTTCAGCATGTTTTGATGTTGAGCTGTTAAAGGAAATCAGATTTGGTTTCTATTTTGTGTTCTTATGATTGTTGTGAACATATAGTGGAAAAAGAGATAGAAGAAATATTACTATATGTGATTGTTATGATTTTCCAGCATGTATGGAATTGAGATGGTGCAGATTTCCGAATAGTACATGTGATTCATGAAGATTTTGGATTATGGTTATTGATTACTGTTATATGAGTTGATCGGTATATCGAGAATCCGCCGTTATGCCGTCGAAATTGCATTGAAATGAAATATTGAATCTCATGTGTATTGAGGTATACTAGAGCTTGATAGAATGTACATTGATGATGCCATTTCAGATTTGTATTGGCGACTTTGACATCAAGACTTCGATATCGACAGAGATTGTGCGACGAAAGGTATAATGCATGTTTTTGTTTGGGGAAGACACAACTCAAATGAGATTCAATTTGAGTTTCCCAACAAAATCACATACTAGAATTATTGTTTATCTTTTGATATGATTGCGATTTGTTTATAGATTTATATTCAAATCTCTTGATATGGTGATGTCTTGTTTATAGATTTATATTCAAGCCTTTGAGATAGGAGAGTCATTGGCAGACTTGCCAAACTAGATGTTCGGTGGTATCGACGCTTCGGATCAGATTCACTCCGATTGTAGACATTCGATACAGACTTGACCGAAGTCTAGGAATAAGACGTACAGTTACCCCGATTGGGAGGGTAGGTGACAGACAGTGACGTCTTATTCACACCGGGATCCCTAGAGTAGAGTCGATTCGAGTCAAGACATGATTTGATTTGAGTTGCATGTTTAGATAGATCGGTTTCATAGACTATGGAGCCATTGTTATTGCTTTCATGCATGATTTATGATTTCGTATCAGCATGTATACATGTTTTATACTGGGATTTGTTCTCACCGGAGTTTCCGGCTGTTGTTATGTCTGTATGTGTGCATAACAACAGGTGGGGCAGGATCAGGGTCGCGACAGAGATGAGAGATCAAGATAGCGTGGTGACTACGGGCGCAGAAGATCAATAGTGATGTTGTACTAGATTTGTATTACTTGTAGTTTATGGTTTGTATTAAACTCTAGTGATGTGTTGGTAATAAAACATGACATATATATTATATGTGTTGTAATTAAATAAAGAAAGATATTGTGCTTAGTATGTACAATTGACTTAATGTTAAAAAAAGCGAAAATATGACCCACATTTTGAATAAAGATCCAATTAATCTCAAAAAGTATTGAGTTAGAGCCCGGGTCCCCACACATGCCAACGAGCTTGTCCACAAGCCCAATCATCTTTAGGCCATGCTCATGGACCGAGGCCCTATCTCGCATGCGTTAAGTGATCAGCTCCTTGACTGTAGCATGCCTATGAGGTCGAGTCTGCTCACCAAAGAGCTGCTTGAGATGCAAATGAATGTCAGCAGCACTCTTTGCATCCTTGAAACGCCTCTGCAGCTCATCATTCATAGAAGCCTGCATATAAAACTTAGCTCGCAAGTCATGGTCACACCAATCCTTGTAAGTCTGTAATTCCTCAGGAGTGCAACTAGTTGGAGCCTCAACAGGGGGCAATTCAGTAAGTGTATATGCTATCCTTTCTGAATTCAAGACGATTTTCAAGTTTTTTAGCCAATTGAGGTAATTAGGTTCAATTAAAACGTGTTTGTCGAGTATTGCAGATAACGGATTGTGAATCGAAGACATTTTCAAAATTTGTACTGAAAAGTAAAACGGATAAATGTTAATGACTATTTTAAAATATTTATTAAGATATAAAGTAAGGACTTTTACTTCATAAATTTTCGCTCCCACTGTTTTGACATTTTTTCCTACCCTCTATTGAAAACGGGAAACTTCTTTCCTCAGTAGGTACGTAAGGTCCAATTAGAAAATTATGATCCCGAATAATATCAGCCAATCATAATTCCTAAAAGATAGTTTTCCAATTGCATCTCAATGCAACTTTTACGTAAACTTTTGTCTCACGTTTGATTAGGACCCAATAATATGACGTCGTTCATTTTTACGTGTCAAGCTTTACCCATCGATATTGGACCTTAATGGACGGTTTCCATGATTTCCCTCAACAATATGAGCCAAAATCATGGGAGTTCCATGTAGTTCACATCACCATGTCAATTAATGTCACAGATTTCCGGTGTCAAGGGCTCCCCCAATAATATGAGCCGACCCCCGAGCACGGGTAGCGTTCATCATGCACCCATTGTCGATGGAAGACATGAAAATCATAAACACCATTATAATTCTCCTTTTCGATCTTGATATTAATTTTGAATCTTATTCAAAATGAGGGTCTTTAATTTTTAAAGGTCTCATCATTAATTTTGTTTAAAAGCTCTCCATGTTTGATCGTATGTTTGCCGGATTTTTGCAACTTTGTTATTATCATAATAATAACGCACATACTCATTATTTGTAATATATCATGTATATTTTATGAAAAGTAAACTAAACAAGGACGATCAATCAGCCCAAAAACTAATGGCTGTGTGATCGAAACACAGAACTAGGTCCAATCCTAGGGAATGCATGGGAAGCAAATGCACAATTACATAAGCCTCCAATATGTACATGTCTTCAATTTTCATATTCATCAAGGCCAACCATGTTCCAATCATGATCTTCCACTATACTAATATTTACAAATAAATATCCATGGCAAATAGGGATACATCTCATGGGGTGAGAACGGGCTATAAACCAAGCCCACTTATAAATTGATGATTATTACAATCATTCAACACAAAATATCCTAGAATACACCTAACAAATTGGGCTTGGGCTTTTGATCATCCTTCCTGCATAATATCACATATCATACACTATCAATTAATTATCACAATAATCAATTGATCCAATATTATATATCTTGATCCAATCACTAACCGCCACAATTATAAACTAAATCAACAAAGTAAACAAAATCATTTGTTTACTTTCAAATTAATTAATTTATAACTGAATTTCTTGTAAATCACAATTTACTATAAATAATCAAAGTCCAACTTCAATTATTTATTTGATGAGAAAATATATACAAATTTTGTGGATTTAAGTTTAAGGGCCCAATAAGACATTTTTCACCAAAAACATTTTGGCCATTTAAATTCGCAAATTGTATTAGCCATCTAATGTCCCAACAACTCAATGCCCATGACACTTTGATATTCCGAAACACTTTTGGAAACCCTAGTTTTCATCGCCGTTGCAGGAGCTTCGTCGCTGGATTCCGGCCAACATGCACACAATTATTATTAATATTTTTATTTTAGGGGGGGCTGCCCGAAATGTGCAGCAACATGCTGTTCGAAAACAGCCCCCTTTTTTGGCCTTCGATTTTGTTATGACGATTATCTCATGCGGTTAGAAATTAACCTCAATATAATATCATGTATTTGCTACAAAAAATAGTAACTTTAGCTCATGATACTACTTGAAAGCGGATCGGTTACGGTGCCCGAATACGCAACGTAAATTTGAAAACAAAATTTTTATAAGAAAAACTGAGCACCCCTACATATAGTGCGTAGCAAATAAAATTAAACCCAAAAATGACATTCATAGTGTGTTTAGTTGATAAGATCGATTGACGTGTCAAGAGTGTTTAGAAGGGGGGGTTGAATAAACACTCTCAATTAATATTGGTCTTATCGAATTTTTGAGTTCAGTTTGGTGAAAAATTGATTCTCGTAATCTTGTTGGTCAATATCAATCAGTTAAACTGAGGTAGTTGCGGAAGGTAACTGACTGACAGATATAATACAGAACTGAAATAAAATACACAAGGATTGTTTCTGGATGTTCGGAGAATTCAATTACTCCTACGTCACCCCTTCTATCACAAGGATAGGATTTCCACTAAAAGACTTTGATCCAATACAACACTTGTACAGACCCACTTCAGTTAGGACTTAACCACTGCCTAAACTGAAACTCTTAGTATTACAAAATGATCTCTGTGCGTAACTGATCTTAGCACTATTGAATTAACAAATATTACAGAGTGCTAGTTTGCTCAACTTGTAGCCTTGATTGCTACGAATTAATCAAGTAAGAGTGAGCTGAGATTTTGACAGAGTAATAGCAAGTTTTGAATGATTTATCGTCACTTCTTCTTTTTCTTCTGCCATATTTATACTCTTCTTTTCCAACGGTAATCTTGAGATAAATTTGAATCTTTGTATCCGTTGGTTTCCACTTGATTATTCTTTCGATATTGTTTGCTTCATTTATTGTAATTTGGCGTCTTAATTTCTTTGTCCGGAATTCGTTGTTTTAAGTAGTCTTGGTTGTTGTGCGGTGCTCTTGTAATCTGTTATGTCTTCTTTGTTCTTTCCCGAGACATCTTCCGTTGAGAGACTTTGAGGCATTCGGCTGAATGTTTTAACTGATCAGTTCCAACTGATTAGTTTACTCTGTATCATTGTATCAGTTGATTTCAGTTGATAAGTTCAGTTGCCGAATTTGCTTGCGCGTATCAGTTGATTCATATTTTGTTAATCGATTAATTCATGTTTTGTCAAACTCCAGAATCTAGTTTCCAACAATTTCCCCCTTTATGGTGTTTGACAAAACCAAGTGATTTAAGATCGAATAACTGAGGTCTTTGTAGATAATAGATTACGCAACTGAATCATAAAATAACTGGATTCCTTGTAGATAACATAAAATCTGAGAATATTATATCAGTTGATTCTAATAATCTGATTAATTGTTCTTCAGCTTCTGTTCTTCCCCCTTTTTGTCAAACAACTCCATTTTGTCTGATAACTTTCGAACGTCAATGGAAAGAAGTTTTACATCTGATGAGATACTTGAGGCAACAGTTGTGAGGGAGGTCTGTAGCAATTCTATTTTATTTGAAACAGAGGTTTCCAGTCGCTCAACTCTCTGACTGATTACATCCTGAGTTGTAAAGAGTGAGTTAACAAGCCCCTTCTTTATTTCATGCACAGTTTTGCTGTGGGGATCCGGACGCTAATCATCTTCTTAATCATCTTTGGGATTTAATTATCAATTAAGATAAACAGGGTCTAAAAATTTTTCTTTAAAATGCGGAAGGTAATGGAATCAATCGATTATACAAACCAGTATAATAATACAAATCTTGTACAACATGCTTCCAGTTCAAACTAGTCTAAGATTTAACTACTAGATTTCAAGTATTAAACCAAGTCTACAATAAGTCCGGAATCACCACTCTAACTCATCTTCTCTCATCATCTTCTTGACCCCGATCCTGTCCCACCTGTTGTCATTCACACATACAAAACAAGACAACAGCCGGATACTCTGGTGAGAATAAATCCCAGTATAAAAAATGTATACATGCATATACACAATATAAATCATAAAGCATATTATCATGCATAAAATTCATAACAATAGGTTTCATAGTCTAGGAAACCAAATCAAAATAAGCATGCAGTAACAATGGATTCCATAATCTCTGAAAGCACAATCAAATAAGCATGCAACTCAATTCAATTCATATCTTGACTCGACTCGACTCTAACTCTAGGGATCCCGGTGTGAATAAGACGTCACTGTCTTTCACCTACCCTCCCAATCGGGGTAACTGTACGTCTTTTTCCTAGACTTCGGTCATGTCTGGATCGAATGTCTTCAATTGGATTGAATCTGATCCGAAGCGTCGATACTACCGAACATCTAGTTTGGCAAGTCTGCCAATGATTCCTATCTCAATGCTGGAATATAAATCTATAAACCAAGCAAATCATATCAAAAGATAAACAACAATTCTAGTATGTGATTTTGTTGGGAAACTCAAATTGAGTCTCATTTGAGTTGTGTCTTCCCAAAACAAAACATGAATTATACCTTTGTCTTCCCGGTCTGACGAAGACGAAGTCTTGTATTCCAATCTGTCCATATAAGTCTGGCAATGACAATCGCATAAATACAATATCAGTATATAATTCGATTCAAAACCTGTTCCGATCAATACTCAATTCAGTATATAATCTGATCCATATCTGAACAAGGTACAATCTAATTCATATCAATAATATCACGATACAATCCAAATCATTACTGAATCTGATCAATATCAATCTACTGATGTTTTGACGGCATAGCAATACAGTCACGATAACCCCGTCTATCTCAACATCACAGATATAATACAAGAATTCAGTACAACTCACAATCTGAATAATAACACAACTCTGATATATAATCTCAACTAAATCAACTCTGAAATTCATAACAATTTCATAAACAGTCTATTCTTTAATCTGACTTCAGTTATACAATGTCTACTGTAGCAGAAACATCATATCTGATTCATATTCAATTCTGACAATATCATAACTTCAAATCGTGTCTAAACGTAACAAAACTTACGTCCAGTTATAGCCTGCGTTGATAGGAACTCGGTGCTGAAGTCGGATTGAAAATCTAACGGGCTGATCTTTCACAATCACAAATCTACAAAGGCGTAAGGATTTTCTCTCAAAAGCTTTATCCCTTTTCTGAATTTTGATAAGGAGAAGCGTGCAATTCTTATATATATACTGCATGCAACACCAGGAAACGTGGGTTGTTTTTCAAGCTGCACGTCGCACCACGGGTGCGCTCATTCAGTAACCGCGGGTGCGCTCAGTGTAAGGATATACATCAACTTTTCCGAAAGCTTCGACCGCGGGCGCGCTCAGTCCTGTAACGCGGGTGCGCTGACCTCACTGTAGTAGAACCGCGGGTGCGGTCTGTCTAGCACCGCGGGTGCGGTTTCACTTCCGTAATTAATCTCCAACTCTCTGTCCATCAACCGCGGGTGCGGTCTTGTTCGTAGCGCGGGTGCGCTCATGCTACTGTAATTTTTCCACAATTCATGAGCTCAACCGCGGGTGCGGTCCTTTCCTTACCGCGGGTGCGGTCTATATTTCATGCACCACTTCATAATCTCATTTAGTGCTTCTCATTACATGTCATGCGTACTCATATCTTCCGAATATCACATCAATGAAGACTAATAAATCTAGAGCCTTACATTTCTCCCCCTCTAAGAAATGATTTCGTCCTCGAAATCACAAGTAATCAATTCAGATATATCAGAAGAAATGTATACAGAGTTTAAATCAAAACTCATCTCAATGACTCCATTCTGAAATCTTAATCTCATGCCATGTTCTGTCTTTCAGATAGTCTCTTTGAGGCCCTGGTCACTTATTGTATTTTCAATACTAGAATAGTCTTCATTCTGAAATATCTTTCTTGTACGGATCTGTGATTCCAAATTGGAATAATAATTCAAGAGCATAATATCATAATACCCTTCGAAATAACTCTGACCGAATCAATATCACAATACTGGCTATACAACATCTGTATATACCAATTCAACAGCTCATACCAAATCAATATCATCAGCTGTTATCAAATCTGTTTATCCCAGTCAAGGATATATTAAATCTTCGGCCCCAAATACCAATCGTCATCATCCGACGTTGGCGTATTAAGTCTGTCTGGTCTGAGCTATCTTCATTTTCTTCTGAATTAGCTACATTTTCTTTGTCACATTTCTGACTGTATCAACTCTTATCTAAGGTATCTCCGAGATATTATTTTTATATCAAAGAAATCTGCAGTACTCACTGTACACTATATCATCTGTAATTATCTCATTACTTTTCTGATGGCTATTATCATACTATAATTCATAGGATGACAATATGTCATATTAACTAGTGCTATCATCCAGCACTACAACTCCTGGATATCTCTCAATATCCGGATAGTACACTCTGGCTATCTGTCAGTCGGTGGATAATATATGAATGAGTTCATGGTACGTTCTGCCACAATAAAAACTCAATCAAAATCACAATCTGATATAGTCTAGTTCTACATTCTGATCAATCTGACCATTTCTTTGACATCGATCTTTGTTATTTGGTCATGTTTGTACGTCATCTTGTACAAACTAATAGATATAAATTGAACAATCTGTCAATCACAATCATATCATATCACAATCTGGAAAGTATTATAGTGGTCTTATTACGAAATTCATCGAATTATACTCTCCATGTCTAGTCAGAAATATACCAATTCTGTAATAACTCTTCTGATTTCTATCTTTCTATCTTCATTTATTGGCGATTCAAACATTTCAGTACAATTCTGTCAACATTTGACATCATAAAATAATCATTCTCATACCGTAAAATCACATATCTGTCACCCTGATCGATGTTATGTTCTGATTATTGAAATTAAGCTCTGAACACTATGATTATATTTCTGATCTACTGAAATTCTCGAATTCAACTCTGATTTGGTTTGAATAATCTATATCAAACACTGACTCAGAATAACAGTACTATCAAATCAAATTCATCATATCAATAATCTATACTGATCTAGTGAGTTTAGTAAACTCATAAAACGGCAATTCCTGGCAATATCGTCAATTCTAACTAATCAATCACGTCTTCATGTCATTCTGATCAACTGCTATATATCATCTGCAAATATAATATGTCCTCAAACAATATAAGCTGTCTCAAATATTGTGTTAGAACAATAACAATACTCAGGCAGACACAAAACAACAATCGTATACGAAAATCTGTCAATCCTGACCAAAATAAATTTCTGACATTCTGAATTTTCTGATCTTTTTGACATCGGTATCGTTCTCAGTCACTGATCACAATCTCAACTGTGTCAAAATCAATCGGTATACTAACTTCAGATATCACATATTCTGAATACAATCTGTTTCAAACAGGATTCATATCTGAAAATTTCTGTATGAAATAATCATAGTTCTCAGAGTATTCAATACAATCTTTAGATACTCGATTCAATCAATCAGATGCTCCAAATATATCAAAACATCATAGATACAACGAGCATAAAATCATCATAATATCTCTGAACATACTGAAATATGCCACCGAGAAACACTAAATCAAATGTAACTCCTGGTCGGTACTCTTCTACTGATCTTTCAATTCTTTCAGTGTCATTCTGTACATTCAATATCATTCTGTACTGAATTCTAAAACACAACCAGAACCTGGTATCAATTCAATTCTGAAATCTATCTTTCTGATATAAAGCAAATTTGAAATCTTATCTGGCAATTATCAGCCAACTCGTACATCACTGGCAATCTGCCAATGCTAGGCTCGATTTCAGTATGTCTACTGAATACATAAGGATGCCATCTGCTCCTTTCTGTAATAATCGAGTCATAGACAATACAGATATCCAAGGAATTCTAGATCTAGAATCCTTACCGTGAAATCTTTACTCATCAGTCATATCTGGTCTGAATTTTTTTTTTCTGGCAGAAATCTACAATAGTTCTGTACTTTTTCAGCATATTAATATCAATAATGCGGTCAAATCAGAAATACAAGTACATCATAATCTAACTCAATTTTATTCTCATCTTACTGTAGTATACAATATTTCACAGAAATCTCTGATATCAATCTTTCTTTCCAAAAATAAGGAAATCGATACTACAGTACAATCAGACTCAACAGTTACAGCATATCTCAACGCAACTCGGTCAAAGATGATCGTAGGGAATGCATTAGTATATATCAATACCTATGTAATATAATCATTAAAGAACAATACCTGCCAGTCTATCATCAGGTATGTCCGGTGTCTGTTCTTCGGTCTTCTGTTCCCTAAAATCTTCGGGAACTTCTCTGGGGACAAACTCTAGCAAAGTGTCCCGGCTTTCTACAAATATGGCAACTACCAGTCACTCCCTGGCATTGCTCTGTGGAATGTCTCCCTCCGCAAATCCTGCAATACACTCCAGTATAACTTGGGCTGGAACCACTGGAGCTAGTTGAACCGCTCAGTCCACTCCCTAACTTCTTAAATGGTTTCTTTCGAGCTTTCAGCAAATCTTGCTTTCCACTCGTACTGCCTTTATCAAATCGGAGAGGGGATTGCTGTACCTGAGGTTGCATCGCACACACCCTTTTTAATTGCCTAATCAGACTCGCCTCCGCTCTCTTCGCTCTACTCAAGGCATCAGCAAAATGATAAGGTCGCTGCATATTCATCAATGCAACTATCTCCGAGTTCAATCCTCTGATGAACTGATCCGCTACAGCTTCATCATTCCCAATTACATGAGGAGCAAAACGCAGTAGAGTAGAGAATTTAGCAACATATTCTTCAATATTCAGTTGACCTTGTCTCAAATTCTCAAATTCTGCTTTCTTGTCCTCCCGGTACGAAACTGAGAAAAATCTTCGATAAAAATCAGTTCTGAATATTTCCCACGAAATCACTGTACCTCTCTGTTCTAGCATTCTTTTACTTGTAATCCACCAACTTCTGGCAGTCTCTCGTAACTGGTGGACTATCAGTTTAATTCTCTGCTCATCTGAATAATCAAGTAAATCAAACAGTATTTCTATGTCATCAAACCAGTTCTCACAATCTTCAGACGTCTCGACACCACTCAGAATCGGCGGCTAAAATAACTGAAATTCTTCCAACTGTATTTCCATCTGAGTTTCTGATACATCTATCTGTTCAGTCGAAGTACTACCCCTTTCTGGAATTCTCCGTGGAGGTATATCTGCTTATCAAACCATTATTACTCAAATACTACAAATCTGTTGCAATCTTTCTCTGGTCATCTTACTGCTGATCAAGAATCAAATCTGATTCATACTCAATAATACATAATACCAATTCAAATCAGATAATCAGGTAAACATGTATTTCAAAGCAGTAAAGCATAATGTCATGCTAGCACACACAATGTAAGTCAACATTAAAATAAATCTCATGCTAGCAATCACATGCAAGGAAAGAAAACTCAATCTACCCCGTTCATTCTCTTCTATCTCAGTCTAAAGGATCTATCGCTCTGATACCACCTGTTGTGGGGACCCGGACGCTAATCATCTTCTTAATCATCTTTGGGATTTAATTATCAATTAAGATAAACAGGGTCTAAAAATTTTTCTTTAAAATGCGGAAGGTAATGGAATCAATCGATTATACAAACCAGTATAATAATACAAATCTTGTACAACATGCTTCCAGTTCAAACTAGTCTAAGGTTTAACTACTAGATTTCAAGTATTAAACCAAGTCTACAATAAGTCCGGAATCACCACTCTAACTCATCTTCTCTCATCATCTTCTTGACCCCGATCCTGTCCCACCTGTTGTCATGCACACATACAAAACAAGACAACAGCCGGATACTCTGGTGAGAATAAATCCCAGTATCAAAAATGTATACATGCATATACACAATATAAATCATAAAGCATATTATCAAGCATAAAATTCATAACAATAGGTTTCATAGTGTAGGAAACCAAATCAAAATAAGCATGCAGTAACAATGGATTCCATAATCTCTGAAAGCACAATCAAATTAGCATGCAACTCAATTCAATTCATATCTTGACTCGATTCGACTCTAACTCTAGGGATCCCGGTGTGAATAAGACGTCACTGTCTGTCACCTACCCTCCCAATCAGGGTAACTGTACGTCTTTTTCCTAGACTTCGGTCATGTCTGGATCGAATGTCTTCAATCGGATTGAATCTGATCCGAAGCGTCGATACTACCGAACATCTAGTTTGGCAAGTCTGCCAATGATTCCTATCTCAATGCTGGAATATAAATCTATAAACCAGGCAAATCATATCAAAAGATAAACAACAATTCTAGTATGTGATTTAGTTGGGAAACTCAAATTGAATCTCATTTGAGTTGTGTCTTCCCAAAACAAAACATGAATTATACCTTTGTCTTCCCGGTCTGACGAAGACGAAGTCTTGTATTCCAATCTGTCCATATCAGTCTGGCAATGACAATCGCATAAATACAATATCAGTATATAAGTCGATTCAAAACCTGTTCCGATCTATACTCAATTCAGTATATAATCTGATCCATATCTGAACAAGGTACAATCTAATTCATATCAATAATATCACGATGCAATCCAAATCATTACTGAATCTGATCAATATCAATCTAGTGATGTTTCGACGGCATAGCAATACAGTCACGATAACCCCGTCTATCTCAACATCACAGATATAATACAAGAATTCAGTACAACTCACAATCTGAATAATAACACAACTCTGATATAAAATCTCAACTAAATCAACTCTAAAATTCATAACAATTTCATAAACAGTCTATTCTTTAATCTGACTTCAGTTATACAATGTCTACTGTAGCAGAAACATCATATCTGATTCATATTCAATTCTGACAATATCATAACTTCAAATCGTGTCTAAACGTAACAAAACTTACGTCCAGTTATAGCCTGCGTTGATAGGAACTCGGTGCTGAAGTCGGATTGAAAATCTAACGGGCTGATCTTTCACAATCACAAATCTACAAAGGCGTAAGGATTTTCTCTCAAAAGCTTTATCCCTTTTCTGAATTTTGATAAGGAGAAGCGTGCAATTCTTATATATATACTGCATGCAACACCAGGAAACGTGGGTTGTTTTTCAAGCTGCACGTCGCACCCCGGGTGCGCTCATTCAGTAACCGCGGGTGCGCTCAGTGTAAGGATATACATCAACTTTTCCAAAAGCTTCGACCGCGGGCGCGCTCAGTCCTGTAACGCGGGTGCGCTGACCTCACTGTAGTAGAACCGCGGGTGCGGTCTGTCTAGCACCGCGGGTGCGGTGTCACTTCCGTAATTAAACTCCAACTCTCAGTCCATCAACCGCGGGTGCGGTCTTGTTCGTAGCGCGGGTGCGCTCATGCTACTGTAATTTTTCCACAATTCATGAGCTCAACCGCGGGTGCGGTCCTTTCTTTACCGCGGGTGCGGTCTATATTTCATGCACCACTTCATAATCTAATTTAGTGCTTCTCATTACATGTCATGCGTACTCATATCTTCCGAATATCACATCAATGAAGACTAATAAATCTCGAGCATTACATCTGCTAAGAGAGTCCATGTTGGCTTGAAGAGCGTTTAGTTTCGCCGAGTCAAATTCAGTCGAAGAATCTAATTTGACAGTATGAGACAGTTGTTCGAATTGAATTTTCTTGATTTCAGCGAGCATCTGCTGCATATTGTACTGTATGTTCTGGATTTCTTCAAGAACAACATCCATTTCTGTGGATTTAATTGGAGGTCGCTGACTGGGCGTTTCTGAATGCTTCGATGTTTGTCCAAAAAGAACTAACGCTTGATTAGTTTCCATTGTTCCAGCCATAGGCTGAGCTTGAATGTTTTCTTGAATTTGAGATGATGAACGTTGGTTTTGATCAAGAAATGGATTGTCTGGCTGAATGATGGAGATGGATGGTTTATACATAGGGGCCTCCTGTGGAGAATTAACTGAAATTTGTTCTTGCTCCTTTGATTCAGTGAGAAACTGACCTTCTACATGTTCAGCGGTTTCTTGTTCTGAGGGTTTTGCTTGTTCATCAGTTTGAATATCTTGTTCAGCAGAAGTTTCTGGCTGAACTGGTGCTTCAGTTTGAGCTTTTTCCTATTCAGTTATTTCTTTTTCTGAAGTTTGGTTTGGCACTTCAGTCTGATCTTCAGTTTGAGCAGATATAAATTTTTCAGCAATAAGTGACTCAACTGGTGCTTCAGATGATATCTTAATGTCTTGCTCTGGTTGTTCAGCTGAATGGGTAATTGAGTCATATTGTATTTCCTCTAGCTGAGCTTCCAAGGTAACAGCTTGAATGATTTCATCAATGTTTGCCAAGGATAGTTCTGCTTCAGAATATAGCTGATGTTCTGTCTGAGAGGATTGAGATATTCCCTGAACTGGCTTTCCAGTTGCCTGTTGTGGAGATGGTTCTTTTTGTGGAGAGGAGGATAAATCTTTTTCAATATTTGAGTTGGGGGTTTGTCATGAAGAACTAGTTCCTGATCTTCTTCCTAAAATCTGATTTCACTCTGCAGACTACTAAGATCTGTATCTAGTTGAGTGAACACAGCTCTATCATTGTATGCAGTTGGACTTGTGGGATTGTAGTTGGACTTCAGCTTTGCTACCATTCTTGTTAGCTTTTTGACGCGAATCTGATTAAAGAAATATTTCTGCCTTTCTAATGCCTGTGGAATTGTAGCAGCTTTGACTACTTTCATCACAATTTCTTCTAGCTTGATGAACTTTTTCAGTTGAGATCTATGCTTTAGTTCTTTGGCAAAGATTTCTGTTCTGAAACTTTTCCAACAATCAAAAGATTTTAATTGTGATGTGGCAAATGCATTGACCTGTTCCCAAACTAGGTCAATGTGTGTTTGAATGACATTGGATGGCCGGGGTTCTTCAACCAGCTTGTCTTTTCCTTAGCTGGTGTCTTTGCTTTGGTAACTGAATCATCAGGTGAGACTACTTGCAAAGGGATAGCCTGAATGGGCTGTTGAGCAACTGATTGAGTAATTTTCTCAGGTGGAATGACTTCCACTGTGGTTATTGGTTTGGTTCTTTGAGTCCTTGGTCTCTTGACAAGCTTAGGGGAAGGAGTTTTCTCTGAATCTGATTCAGTGAGAATCAGTTTCCTTTTTGCTGTTTTGACCTTCTTGATTGGTGATGGCTCAACCTCTATTTTGGTTTTTGATGGCAAGGTGTTTTTGGCAGTAAATACCTTGAATTTTGATGATGTTTCAGCATTTTCAGCTACCAAACCCTTCAGTTTTAACAGATAACTGATTTGGATGGCGAAGCCACATGACTGTTTGGATGACTTGAGCATATTCTTCAAGATGTTAAAAAGAATATATCTCCAATTTGCTTTCTTTTCACCCATGATTATGGTCATTACCTGAAATTTTTCGTGTGTAAGAGCAGCATAAGAACCGGCTTTTGCTAATATTCCCTTTGCCACGATATCAGCTAACAACTGAATTTCTGGTTTCAGTTCCTTCTTTGGATCAGAAACCTTGATTATCCGTCCATCAGCAGATAGTCGAGACTGCATTTCTTTAATGTCATGAGTTTTTACATCAGAAAAGCTGACATAACCATCAGTTGGCAAAGAGAAGATTTCTCCGAAAGCTTCTTTAGAAAGGAGTAGCAACTGATCATTGATAGTCACAGAGATAGTGTCATTAGCAGTGATAAATCCCTTCTGATAGAATTCATTGACCTCCTTGAGGTATATCTTCTGAGAAGATTGTTCCAAGAACATCCTGAGACCTGCCGACTCAAGCTTTAGAAATACATTCTTAACGTCTGCTTCTTGAATCGATAGAACCGAGTTAAAATCGATGACCATCGCATTCAAGATATGGGCTGGGATCTGGTTTGCCATTTCGGAAAGTGTAGTGATCTGCAAATTGAAGAGAATAAGTTCTGAAATTTGTATACTCTTAGAAACTGATTGTAATTGTGAAGAATAGAACTGAAGTGAAGCGGGCAAAATGCTTTTGTTCGTGACTGTTCAAATTCTGGACACGTGTCAGCCCGGGAAAATTTTTGAATAAAAATGTGTGCACGTGTGCTGTAATCGTGTGTATATAATAATGAGCGGTTTTAAAATATGCCACGTCATAAAAATTTAGTCACCTCATTTGATTTGGAATATAATAAGTTTTTAATTGGTTAACTTATGTGAGAAGATTTGTAAAATTTTCAAGCTGAACGATCAGTTGGGAAACTGATTCAAGTCAGTTGAGAATTCACAAATGATTGTCTTCTCAGTTAACGTCTTAAAAACTGACATTCCCCCTAAATTGGTGCATATAATAATTAAAGTAGTGCTACAAAATAATTTTAAGAGTCAGAGAGGTTATTGGTTTTGCTGAAACGTTGACGACTCTTCAGCTTTCTTGATATTCTGCTATAAATAGAAATAGCTCAATTAGTTTTAGACGTATCATCCAAAATATTCAAGATAAAAAAATGTCTGATACGGGTGACTCAAGTCTTTTTCCCTTTTCTGTGGAGGCCAGGAAGGCTGAGATAGAAACGAAGTCTTCTATGAAAGTCTGCATTACTGGGAGCGATTGCAGGAGCTTGAGCTCTTATACAACTCTGGGGAGGCCACCACTCCTGAATTGGTGGCAGAACTGAATCAAGTGCGAAAGCACTTGGATATTGCTGTGTGGGTGGACGTCTTCAAGGACGGTCACATGTATCAGCTGATGCTCCGCAAGGAATTGAAGATCCTGAGGCGCATAGCTCATTCTCACAGCTTTCTCATGACTGCTCCTTCTTCTCTATCTGTTTGGCTGAAATTTTGGATAATTGTTGTGGAGGAGAAGTATGATGATGTAATCCAGACCAACATTTATAAGTAATGAAATATTTATCTGGTTTTAACTCTGTTTTTCTGCAAATGATATATTTCATCAGCTGTGATATGTAAACAAATGAACTGATGTGAGACTAACTGTCATAAGTTGATCATGAACTGGGACTATTTAAACAACTATTAATAGAATTCAAACTGGTGTAAGTTGACAATGAACAACTGATAACTTAAAGTCCTTGGTAAATGTGAAAGACGCATTGATTAACTTGAGACTCTTCAGCTTCTCCAACGTCATTTTCCTATAAATAAGATGATAGTGATAAAAATGTGATGCAATATCAGTTCAAAAATATTTCAATATGTCTGATTCTGATGCATGCAGCAGCACTCATGTTCATGTTACTGAGCAGTCATCCCCTCGTTTAAAAGATATCAAGAGAAAGATGGAGATATATGTTTTTCAGAAGGTGATGTTAACATGGGAAAAGATTCATGAGTTGAAGAGGGTGAGTGACAGTGGTGCTATTCCTACTCGTGCTCAGGAGGCAAGAGCACTGAAATACCTTGAACGTTTTGAAGTGAGGCATGTTAGGGATTTGGTTGAAGACAAATGTCTTTTGGAGGCGATGCTATGGAAGGAGTGGCATGTTGTTGATAAGATTTCGAAATCTAGGGCATTTACTAGAGTTCGAATTTATGAGTTAAATGACTGGGTTAGGGCGTGGCTAGATTCAGTTGATTCCATGATATCTTCTGTAAAATGGGAACGTTGGTATTCTTAATGAAGTGTTATTTTCAATTTGTTGTGTTCTTATTTTCTGCATATAATTCTGTTAGTGAAGCAATATTACTAATAATTTCTAAGATAAATCAATTAAACCAAGAATATTTCGAAAGTAAGAAAACTTAGCCTCGGGTAATGTTTTTGTGAAGATGTCAGCTGCTTGCTGTTCAGTTGAAATATATTCTAGTCGAATATCCTTCTTTAACGCATGATCCCTAATGAAGTGATGCCTGACATCTATATGCTTGGGCCTTGAGTGAAGAACTGGATTATATGTGATGGCAATTGTGCTGGTATTATCACAAAATATGGGCGATTCAGTTGACGTTACTCCATAATCCTTCAGTTGTTGCTGAATCCAGATCAGTTGTGCACAACAGCTACCACCAGCAAGATATTCTGCTTCTGTTGTTGAGGTAGCTATGGATGTCTGCTTCTTGCTGAACCAAGAGATCAGTCTGTCTCCTAAGAACTGACAAGATCCACTTGTACTTTTGCGATCAAGCTTACATCCTGCATAATCTGTGTCTGAATATCCAACTAAATTGAAGGTGGAGTCTTTGGAATACCATAGCCCAACATTTTGTGTGGCCTTAAGATATCTCAGAATTCTTTTAGCAGCTGAGAAATGTGATTGCTTAGGATTTGCTTGAAATCTGGCACACATACAGACATCAAAAACAATATCAGGTCGACTGGCTGTTAGGTACAACAATGAACCTATTAATCCTCTATATAATGTCGCCTCTACTGATATTCCCCCTTCGTCAGTATCTAGTTTAACTGATGAGCTCATGGGAGTAGTTGCGGCTGAGCATGATTCCATACCAAATTTCTTTAGCAACTCCTTTGTATATTTTGTTTGACTAATGAATATACCAGTTTCCAGTTGCTTCACTTGCAGTCCAAGAAAAAATGTCAGTTCACCCATCATGCTCATTTCAAACTTTTCCTGCATTAACTTAGCAAACTTTTCGCACAATTTGGGGTTAGTTGACCCAAATATTATATCATCAACATAAATTTGAACTAATAGAATATGATTATTTTTAGTAAATTTGAACAAGGTCTTATCAACTGATCCGACTGTAAAGTCATGATCAGTTAGGAATTTTGAAAGAGTTTCGTACCAAGCCCTGGGAGCTTGTTTAAGACCATATAATGCTTTGTTCAAATAGTATACATGATCAGGAAGTTTGTGTGTGAAGGCCCTCGAACTACTTGCTTGGAAATTTGCGGAAAATTAAAAATTTTCTTTTTAAAAGAACTTAAATGGCCTCATTCATAAAATCACTGGTGAATCAAGTTCAATATTTCAAAATATTGCAGCGGAAGAAAATCAAAGTTTTCCAAAAATCACAATTTAAAAATATCCAACAACTGATAAAAATTGTTTGCGAAGAAAATAACAACTGCTGCTCTGAGGTCCTCGGGTGCCACTACTGCCGACCCAAGCTGGCTCACTGGTCCCCGCCCTCGGCCCTGGCCTCATCAGTACCTACAACAATCAAGTCTAGTGAGCCTAAAGACTCAGCATGCATAAATCGCAGGTAACGAGAAAAAATCTGAATTTAAAATATGCATGTGATAAAATATCCTGTCCTGAGGCATACTGAAAATAATCTGTACTGAGCAATTATAATACGTGCATAACTGAACTGGAAGTCACTGTAAAAATATTTGCTCCTTGGAGCCTGTACTGAAATATCTGGTAAAATTTTCTGTTGAGATCATGTTTTACGCCTGTGGCCACTGCACTAAGCTGAACTGATCGGTAACTGGCTACCGGGGAGGCTGAAACTGAACTGAGCTGGCCGGTCACTAGCGACCGGGTGGTACCATACTGAACTGATCGGTCACTGGCGACCGTATAAAATAACACTCCCACATAGTGAATGAACCACAAGCCATATCGCATAAATCTCAAAAATAATCATTTTCTATTTAATGCACGTAAAATAATTAACTGGCAAAATGAAAATTCCTGTAATTTTACCAACTGGATTGGATTGGATCGTTCCCAGGCTCACTGCAACCTAATTGTGCCATGAAAAATATGCAATAGTTTAAACATGACCAACTATGCAATTTACGTTCAAAAGATGCGACTATGACGCCTAATGACTTCGCATTTAATCATGACTCCGAGCCAACCTGAACCGACACTGAACCGACGTATAGTCATGATTAAAATACGCTAAAAAATCATAAAATAATGTTCCTAAAATGGTAGGGTCGAAATCTAGGTGGAATGGAGGCCAAAACACGAAACGCTCTTTCGAGAGTCAATTTGGCACATTGCACCGTAAATTCTCGTACGACCTCAAAAATGATCCAAATGACAAACGGTCGAAAACATGACCTTCCCAACTCAATGAGGCACTGTCCAGTCCAAGGCCATGGGCTAAAAGCCAACCAAGAACTCAAATGACGCTTCTGAACAGCAGCATACTTGCTGTCAAAAAATACAGCAGCTGCGCACTACAAGACTTGCATTGGTTTCGAGACTATCGGCCATTAGGGGCGTGAACCACCGACCAGAGACTCTTACCAACATCCCAAGGAATGATTTGAACCATGGCTAAGGGCCCTAGGCCAGCCACAATCCGCATCACACCAAATCTTAACCGAAGGGTCCAACCGAGAGCAACGTGCATGCGTGTGTAGTGTTTATGCTATGATCGATGTCTTGCGTCGTTCCAGTGGCCATTTGATTGACCATGGCACGATCTAGACATCTAGGAGCATGATATGAACCGTGGCTAAGGGCCATAGGCCAACCAAGATCCACACCAAGCCACAAAAGAAACGAACCATATGCTGAAAAATGGAAGGGCCGAATGGGGAAAGGGGCTGTTCTTGTTGATTATTTAAAAACCGATGAGCCATGGACCAAGCCACCAAAAGGGCGACTTAGTCACGTCTTAGACATGCTAGGGAAGTGATCCAACCATGGCCATAGGCCCTTGGGGCAGCCAAGATCAGATCCTTCCTCCTTGACATCCAAACTGAATTTTCGAATCACATTTCTGCACTTATGGGGAACTTGCTGTCATTTCGGTTTTCCAGCAAGCATGGGGCTGGTTTGGATGGACCAACATGGTCCTAATGCATCCTACTACATGTATACAAGCCGCCTTGGGAGCCTGGAGTCGATCCAATACCTGAAACTCACAAACCAAAAGAAATCGTGAAGCTTGCCATGAAGAGCCGAAATTCTGCATGTGTGTTCCCAAAATATTTTGACATGTATCTCGGTTTTTGCTTGCTAAAACATGATCATGTACTGAAAAATAAATGATAATATGACTTGATTGAGGTTTGAAAGAAATCTAGACATGCCTGGTTTCGTTTCGAAAGAAAACGAAAAGAAGAGACGAGACGGCGCGGAGGAGACGGAGTGGCTTGCTTCTCTACCTTTCTTGGCTCTCGATTTTTCTCCCTTTCTCCCTAGCTGCTATCCACGTTTTTTCTACTGAAAAGGGGTCTTATTTTCGGTGGAGGTGGAGGGGGAGTGATGGTTATGAAGGTGAGGAGAAGGGTGCACAAAAATAGGATCATATCAAGACCAAGTCTTCATGCATTTGAATTTTGAATTTTGAATTGCTATCAAATGATCTCTTGGGTGGTTCTAGACTATAGTGGCCGATTTTATCATGCCAAACAAGGGTTAGGATAGTGGTCTAGTATTAATTAATTAAGGTGGAAAAATAGCTAAAAGAATTAGCATGCTAATCAACCAAGAATGGGTCAAAGGTGAGTTGGCAAGTCCTAGTTTGTTCTTCTAGGGGTGTGGCCGAAAATGCATGATAAATGGTAGGGGGAAAATTGATTATCTAGTCAACTAATAATCCTTGAAAGCCTTACTAATCCTTTAATTAATTTAGTGAACTAACCCCTTAATTAAGTAACTTAAATGAGCTCATTTCTTAATCACCTCCAATAATTAAATTAAAATCCTCAACTAACTTAAATAATTCCTTAAACTTCTTTTTTAACTTAAATGAACTTACTGGCTAGCTAAATTAACTTCTGGAAATATTTCTCAAATCTTAAATTCTATCTCAAAACTCCAACTCCGGTCCGGCCTCACTGAAAATACTGAAATGCTAAAAATCAATCTACTGAACTGAAATAATGAAATAATTAACTTCAAACAAATGCATTTAAAATAATCATGCAATGAAGTCAATTAAATTTAAAAATCTAGAATTATGCATTGCTTATACGTCTACTGACTTACGGGTTCTACAATCCTTCCCCCCTTAAATAAATTTCGTCCTCGAAATTAGAACTCACCGAATAACTCGGGGTATCTACTTCTCATCTCCGGCTCAGACTCCCACGTAGCTTCCTCCTCTGAATGGTTGAGCCATTTGACTTTGACTCGCTTAACCAACTTGTTCCGAAGTTTCTTCCCCTGTCTGTCTAGGATCTGCACGGGTCTCTCCTCATAAGATAAGTTCGGAGTAAGCTGCAACGGCTCGAAATTCAGCACATGCGAAGGATTTGCCATATACTTCCTCAGCATGGAGACGTGAAAGACATTGTGTACTCCGGCCAGATTTGGCGGAAGAGCCACACGATACGCTAGCGTCCCAACTCTGTCGAGGATCTCAAACGGTCCAATGAATCTCGGACTGAGCTTCCCTTTCTTGCCAAATCTCATGACACCCTTCATAGGTGCCACTTTTACGAAGACATGATCGCCCACTGCAAACTCTAACTCTCTCCTCCGCTGATCGGCATAACTCTTCTGTCGGCTCTGAGCAGTCCTCATCCTATCACGGATCTTGACTACTACATCTGCTGCCTGCTGAACAATCTCTGGACCCAACTCTGCTCTCTCTCCTACTTCATCCCAATGAACAGGAGATCTAAACTTGCGACCATACAGCGCTTCATACGGAGCCATACCTATGGACGACTGGAAACTGTTGTTATAGGTGAACTCTACCAATGGTAAGCTCGACTCCCAACTCCCAGAGAAATCAATGACGCAAGCACGGAGAAGATCCTCTAAGATCTGAATAACTCGCTCCGACTGTCCATCTGTCTGCGGATGGAAAGCTGTGCTAAACAGCAACTTCGTACCCAAAGTCGAATGCAAACTCTTCCAAAACGAGGAAGTGAATCTGGGATCTCTGTCGGATACGATAGAAACTGGAATACCGTGGAGTCGGACTATCTCTCGGATATACAGCTCTGCATACTGAACCATGGTGAAAGTCGTCTTAATAGGCAAGAAGTGCGCTGATTTGGTAAGACGATCTACAATCACCCAGATAGCATTCGATCCTCTGGCTGACCTCGGCAATCCGGTCACAAAGTCCATGGTAATGTTCTCCCACTTCCACTCGGGAATAGGAAGAGGCTTGAGCAAACCTGCTGGTCTCTGATGCTCGGCCTTCACTAACTGGCAAGTCAGGCACTCGGATACAAAACGCCTGATGTCCTTCTTCATTCCTGGCCACCAATACAATAGCTGCAGATCTTTGTACATCTTCGTACTCCCAGGGTGAATAGAGTACGGGGACGTATGGGCCTCTGATAAGATGTCTGCTCGGATAAAATCACTGCTAGGAACCCATATCCTATCTCGGTATCTCACAATACCGTCGCTGACTGAATACAAAACACTGCCCTTAGCTTCATCTCTCTTCTTCCACTGTGCCAACTGCTCATCTGCTGCCTGACCGCTGCGAATACGGTCAATAAGAGAGGACTGGATAGTCAAGGTAGATAAACGAGGAACTCTACCTCGAGGGTAAGTCTCAAGATCAAACCTCTGCATCTCGATCTGAAGAGGTTTCTGAATCGTCAAATGAGCCATCACTGCGACTTTCCTGCTCAAAGCATCCGCAACTACATTAGCTTTACCCGGGTGGTAGCTAATGTCACAATCGTAGTCTTTCACAAGCTCCAACCAACGTCTCTGACGCATGTTCAGCTCCTTCTGCGTAAAGAAATACTTGAGGCTCTTATGGTCGGTAAAGATCTGACACTTCTCCCCATACAGATAGTGCCTCCAAATCTTCAAAGCAAAAACTACGGCCGCTAACTCCAGATCATGGGTAGGGTAATTCTTCTCATGGATTTTCAGCTGTCGAGAAGCATACGCTATCACTCTCCCATGCTGCATCAAAAATGCACCTAAAACAAGCTTTGAAGCATCGGTATAAAGGACAAACTCACCAGATCCTGACGGTACAGCCAAAACGGGTGCTGAGATAAGAGCTTGCTTCAAAGTATCGAAGCTCTTCTGACACTCCTCGCTCCACACAAACTTCACATTTTTCTTGGTCAGTGCTGTGAGTGGAACGGCAATGGATGAGAATCCCTGAATGAATTTTCTGTAATATCCTGCTAGCCCAAGAAAACTGCGGATCTCTGATGCATTCTGAGGCACAACCCAATCTCTGACTGCTGCAACTTTCGCCGGGTCTACCTCAATGCCACTGCTAGAAACAATGTGGCCCAAGAACGCCACCTTCTCTAACCAGAATTCGCACTTACTGAACTTTGCGAATAGTTTATGTTTCTGCAATGTCTGCAACACTGTGGTCAGATGCCTGCTGTGCTCCTCCCGACTCTTGGAGTAGACGAGAATGTCATCTATGAACACTATCACAAACTGGTCGAGGTACGGCTGAAATACGCGATTCATTAGATCCATGAAGATCGCTGGCGCATTCGTCAGACCGAACGGCATCACTAGGAACTCGTAGTGGCCATAACGAGTCCTGAAAGCTGTCTTCGAGACATCAGCATCTCTCACCCTCAACTGGTGATAACCGGAACGCAGATCTATCTTGGAGAAAATCGAAGCTCCCTGCAACTGGTCAAACAGATCCTCAATCCTCGGCAGTGGGTATTTATTCTTCACTGTAACCCTGTTCAACTCCCGGTAGTCAATGCAAAGCCTCATCGAGCCATCCTTCTTTTTCACAAATAAGACCGGCGCGCCCCATGGAGAAAAGCTCGGGCGAATGAACTCCTTGTCGAGAAGTTCCTGGATCTGCTTCTTAAGCTCTGCCATCTTTGTCGGTGCTAGACGGTACGGTGCTTTGGATATCGGAGCCGTACCTGGCATAAGCTCAACGGAAAACTCCACCTCTCTCTCTGGTGGCATACCAGAGACGTCTTCGGGAAAAACGTCTAAGAAATCTCTAACAATCGGAACATCTGAGGCTGACTGGCTGGGTTCCTCGGGGACAGATAAAAGGGTTGCTAGAAATGCCCGACACCCTCTATGCATGAGCTTCCTAGCCTGAACATAAGGAATAATGCGCGGTAAAGGAAAGTACCTGTCCGGCTCAAATAAGAACTGCTCCATTCCAGGCGGTCGGACAAGAACGGATCTCCGCTGGAAGTCTATCAACACTCTGTTCCTCAATAGCCAGTCCATCCCTAGGATGATGTCAAATTCCGGCATCGGTAGCACAATCAGATCCGCATAAACAAGATTACCGTGCAGCTCAAGGTCTATATCTCAGATAACATTGGTCGCTGCCATCTCCTCGCCTGACGGCAACACTACTGAAAAGGCTGTATCTAGCCCAATGGTCTGGATCTTGAGAAAGTTTGCAAAGACCTTCGAAATAAATGAGTGAGTGGCCCCTGAATCTATCAAGGCCTTGGTAGCGGAACCAGATATAAAAATTCTCCCTGAAAGAGCGGAGCTCTAAGTTGAATCCCACTACAAGATCTAAGCTTATAGACATGCAAAGGTCTAGGTTCCTCTAGCTTAATTTCCCCGAAATAAATCTGAGTAGAGCATGCAATCCTATAACAGTTCTAAGTTCAAAATCTAAATCCCGATTCCCAAAATGTTGAAATTCGAAGAATAACTTAAAGTTTAAAGGTACCTGTCAACAACATAGTCTCCGGGTTGGCTTCCGCGGCATGGAGAGCAAAAACTCTGCCTTGGGTAGGCAGATTCCTCTGAGGGCACTGCAGCAACATGTGGTCTGGACTGCCACACTTAAAACACTTTCCTGAGCCAGCCATACATGCTCCAGGATGGCGACGTGAGCACCTGGGACAGACTGGGTGCTCCTGAGTCCTCGGGGCTGGGCGTCCCCGCTGCTGCTGCTGCTGCTGCTGCTGGCCTCTGTTCCTGGGCGGTCCATGAAAAGGCCTCGTATTCTGCTGCTGATGCTGAAGAGGAGGAGGGCGGTGCGGTGCCTGGACTGGGCGCTTGCCCTGGCGATCCCTCTCGATATCCCGCAGATCCTGCTCTGCGGCTAAGGCCTTGGAGACGGCAACCTCATAAGTAGCAGGGTCAGATACCCTAACATCCCGGCGCAAGATCGGCCGTAAACCCACCAGGAAGTGCATCAGCTTGGCTTTGGCATCATTCGCTATCAGAGGCACAAAGTGACAGCCCCTCTCGAACTTACGGATAAACTCCGTAACCGACATATCCCCCTGTCTCAGGCTCATGAACTCGGTGGTCAGCCTGGTGCGAACCTCCTCAGCAAAATACTTGGAGTAGAAAACCTCCGTAAAACGGGTCCAAGAAAGTGTAGCCAATGTAAGGGCTACCGAAGCTCCTTCCCACCATAAGCGGGCGTCTCCATTGAACAGGTAGGTGGCACATCGGACTCGGTCCGCGTCTCCCAGCTCCATAAAATCAAAGATAACCTCGAGGGATTTGATCCATCCCTCGGCAACCATGGGGTCAGATGCCCCAGAGAATTCCTTCGGGCGCATCTTCATGAATCGCTCATACACAGCCTCGGGCCCTGTCGGCCTGGCTGCGGCTGCGGCTACGGCTGCGGCATTGCCCCCCGCAAACTGTGCGAAGAACTGTGCCATCCCAGCTAACATCTGGGCACTCATGTCCGGTGGGGGCGGTGGAGGAGGTGGTAGGTCTCCCTCCGGTCTATGCTCCTCTCTGTCCTCTCGGCGAGGCTCCACTTCTCTGTTGCGCTCTAAAATGCGTCTAGGGGGCATACTGTTCCAACATAACCCATACGTAACTAACATGCATAATTCCATAATTTATTTTAAATGAACTCTGAAATACTGAAAATCTGGAAGCATGCTGACAAAATAATTCATGCTATAACTGAAATGCTGAACAAAATGCTGAACTGAAAAAAAAACTTACAGACCAAAGGCGTGGCTTCGTGAGCTTCTCACGGTCAGTAGTAGTGAAACCCTATACAGAACCACCGCTCTGATACCAACTGAGAAGGCCCTCGAACTACTTGCTTGGAAATTTGCGGAAAATTAAAAATTTTCTTTTTAAAAGAACTTAAATGGCCTCATTCATAAAATCACTGGTGAATCAAGTTCAATATTTCAAAATATTGCAGCGGAAGAAAATCAAAGTTTTCCAAAAATCACAATTTAAAAATATCCAACAACTGATAAAAATTGTTTGCGAAGAAAATAACAACTGCTGCTCTGAGGTCCTTGGGTGCCACTACTGCCGACCCAAGCTGGCTCACTGGTCCCCGCCCTCGGCCCTGGCCTCATCAGTACCTACAACAATCAAGTCTAGTGAGCCTAAAGACTCAGCATGCATAAATCGCAGGTAACGAGAAAAAATCTGAATTTAAAATATGCATGTGATAAAATATCCTGTCCTGAGGCATACTGAAAATAATCTGTACTGAGCAATTATAATACGTGCATAACTGAACTGGAAGTCACTGTAAAAATATTTGCTCCTTGGAGCCTGTACTGAAATATCTGGTAAAATTTTCTGTTGAGATCATGTTTTACGCCTGTGGCCACTGCACTAAGCTGAACTGATCGGTAACTGGCTACCGGGGAGGCTGAAACTGAACTGAGCTGGCCGGTCACTAGCGACCGGGTGGTACCATACTGAACTGATCGGTCACTGGCGACCGTATAAAATAACACTCCCACATAATGAATGAACCACAAGCCATATCGCATAAATCTCAAAAATAATCATTTTCTATTTAATGCACGTAAAATAATTAACTGGCATAATGAAAATTCCTGTAATTTTACCAACTGGATTGGATTGGATCGTTCCCAGGCTCACTGCAACCTAACTGTGCCATGAAAAATATGCAATAGTTTAAACATGACCAACTATGCAATTTACGTTCAAAAGATGCGACTATGACGCCTAATGACTTCGCATTTAATCATGACTCCGAGCCAACCTGAACCGACACTGAACCGACGTATAGTCATGATTAAAATACGCTAAAAAATCATAAAATAATGTTCCTAAAATGGTAGGGTCGAAATCTAGGTGGAATGGAGGCCAAAACACGAAACGCTCTTTCGAGAGTCAATTTGGCACATTGCACCGTAAATTCTCGTACGACCTCAAAAATGATCCAAATGACAAACGGTCGAAAACATGACCTTCCCAACTCAATGAGGCACTGTCCAGTCCAAGGCCATGGGCTAAAAGCCAACCAAGAACTCAAACGACGCTTCTGAACAGCAGCATACTTGCTGTCAAAAAATACAGCAGCTGCGCACTACAAGACTTGCATTGGTTTCGAGACTATCGGCCATTAGGGGCGTGAACCACCGACCAGAGACTCTTACCAACATCCCAAGGAATGATTTGAACCATGGCTAAGGGCCCTAGGCCAGCCACAATCCGCATCACACCAAATCTTAACCGAAGGGTCCAACCGAGAGCAACGTGCATGCGTGTGTAGTGTTTATGCTATGATCGATGTCTTGCGTCGTTCCAGTGGCCATTTGATTGACCATGGCACGATCTAGACATCTAGGAGCATGATATGAACCGTGGCTAAGGGCCATAGGCCAACCAAGATCCACACCAAGCCACAAAAGAAACGAACCATATGCTGAAAAATGGAAGGGCCGAATGGGGAAAGGGGCTGTTCTTGTTGATTATTTAAAAACCGATGAGCCATGGACCAAGCCACCAAAAGGGCGACTTAGTCACGTCTTAGACATGCTAGGGAAGTGATCCAACCATGGCTATAGGCCCTTGGGGCAGCCAAGATCAGATCCTTCCTCCTTGACATCCAAACTGAATTTTCGAATCACATTTCTGCACTTATGGGGAACTTGCTGTCATTTCGGTTTTCCAGCAAGCATGGGGCTGGTTTGGATGGACCAACATGGTCCTAATGCATCCTACTACATGTATACAAGCCGCCTTGGGAGCCTGGAGTCGATCCAATACCTGAAACTCACAAACCAAAAGAAATCGTGAAGCTTGCCATGAAGAGCCGAAATTCTGCATGTGTGTTCCCAAAATATTTTGACATGTATCTCGGTTTTTGCTTGCTAAAACATGATCATGTACTGAAAAATAAATGATAATATGACTTGATTGAGGTTTGAAAGAAATCTAGACATGCCTGGTTTCGTTTCGAAAGAAAACGAAAAGAAGAGACGAGACGGCGCGGAGGAGACGGAGTGGCTTGCTTCTCTACCTTTCTTGGCTCTCGATTTTTCTCCCTTTCTCCCTAGCTGCTATCCACGTTTTTTCTACTTAAAAGGGGTCTTATTTTCGGTGGAGGTGGAGGGGGAGTGATGGTTATGAAGGTGAGGAGAAGGGTGCACAAAAATAGGATCATATCAAGACCAAGTCTTCATGCATTTGAATTTTGAATTTTGAATTGCTATCAAATGATCTCTTGGGTGGTTCTAGACTATAGTGGCCGATTTTATCATGCCAAACAAGGGTTAGGATAGTGGTCTAGTATTAATTAATTAAGGTGGAAAAATAGCTAAAAGAATTAGCATGTTAATCAACCAAGAATAGGTCAAAGGTGAGTTGGCAAGTCCTAGTTTGTTCTTCTAGGGGTGTGGCCGAAAATGCATGATAAATGGTAGGGGGAAAATTGATTATCTAGTCAACTAATAATCCTTGAAAGCCTTACTAATCCTTTAATTAATTTAGTGAACTAACCCCTTAATTAAGTAACTTAAATGAGCTCATTTCTTAATCACCTCCAATAATTAAATTAAAATCCTCAACTAACTTAAATAATTCCTTAAACTTCTTTTTTAACTTAAATGAACTTACTTGCTAGCTAAATTAACTTTTGGAAATATTTCTCAAATCTTAAATTCTATTTCAAAACTCCAACTCCGGTCCGGCCTCACTGAAAATACTGAAATGCTAAAAATCAATCTACTGAACTGAAATAATGAAATAATTAACTTCAAACAAATGCATTTAAAATAATCATGCAATGAAGTCAATTAAATTTAAAAATCTAGAATTATGCATGGCTTATACGTCTACTGACTTACGGGTTCTACATTGTGATTTACAAAACCTGGAGGTTGTTCAACATATACTTCTTCTTGTAACTGACCGTTTAGGAATGCACTCTTCACATCCATCTGGTAAACTTTGAAGTTTTTGTGAGATGCATAAGACAGAAATATTCTGATTGCTTCAATCTTGCAACTGGAGCATACGTCTCATCGTAGTCAATTCCTTCTTCTTGCCTATATCCTTGTGCTACTAGTCTTGCTTTGTTGCGTATAACTAAACCGTCCTCGTTTAGTTTATTCCTGTACACCCATTTTGTACCTATAATGGTTTTTGAAGTTGGTCTTGGAACTAAGTTCCAGACGTTATTGTGAGTGAACTGATTCAGCTCTTCTTGCATAGCATTTACCCAGTTAGGATCAGCAAGAGCTTAATCAGTTTTCTTTGGTTCCATTTGTGAGACAAAGGCTGAATGAATAAATAAATTTAACATTTGATTGCGAGTTATTACTGGATCAGATGGATTTCCAATTACCAATTCTGGTGGAAGTGATTTTCTCCATCTGTACTCAGCATTCGTTGCATCTGCAACTTCTTCAGTTGGTAACTGAATGCAGTTTTCAGCTTCAGTTGATGCCTCGTCAGCTGATATTTGAATATTATCATTTTCCTTTAATAATTGATTGTCAGCATTGACTTCCTGCTGATTTAATTGATCCAATATTTCTGGTTCTGGTGTTTGAAGGATGTTTTGATTATTATGATTTTCATCTTTGTCACCATCTTCCAAACTGATATCTGAAAATCGATCAGCTAGCTCAACTTGATCAGTTGGCTTATCAGTTAGTGCAGTTTCATCAAAATCAACATGCGTAGATTCTTCAACATTTAAAGTTTTCTTATTAAAGACTCTATAAGCTATACTAACTAATGAATATCCAATGAATATTCCTTCTGCAGATTTGGCATCGAATTCTTTTAAGTAATTTTTACTATTATCATGAATAAAACATCTACAGCCGAATATTTTGAAATAAGTGATTATACTTTTTCTTCCGTGCCAGATCTCATATGGTGTTTTCATATGATTCTTTTTAATTATTGATCTGTTCTGAGTATAACATGCAGTGTTTACTGCCTCTGCCCAAAATCTTTGAGAAATACCAGAATCAGCAAGCATTGTTCTAGCAGCTTCTTTAAGGGTTAGATTTCTTCTCTCAGCTACACCATTTTGCTGAGGAGTTCTTGCTGCTGAGAGCTCATGCTTGATTCCAGCATTTTCTAGAAAGCTTGAAAGTGTTTGATTGATGAATTCAGTTCCTCGATCAGATCTGATTCGATCAATCCCAACTGATTTTTCATTTAAAAGTCTTTTAAAGAGTTTAATCAGTTGTGCAGCCGTATGGTCTTTGGATTTGAGAAAGATAACCCAAGTAAATCTTGAAAAATCATCTACGACCACCAAGGTGTATTTCATTCCCCCTAAGCTCATGACTGGTATTGGACCGAAGAGATCCATGTGCAATAGTTCTAAGCATCGGGATGAAGACTTACAGCCCTTGTTTTTGAAAGAAGATCGTACTTGTTTTCATACTGACATGCTGAGCAAAGTTTTTCTTTTGAAAAATTTATTTTGGGCAAACCAGTTACAAGTTCATGTTTACTCAGATAGGCAATGTATTTAAAGTTTAAATGATTTAACCTTTTATGCCACAACCAGTTTTGAGATGATTTTGAAGCAATAAAGCAGACTGGTGCATGAGGCTGTTCATTCCAACTGACTTTATATGTGTTTCCACATCGTTTGCCAGTTAGTATGATTTCATCAGTTGATGTTTTAACTGAGCATGAGTTTTTGTCAAATTGTACCGAGAATCCATTGTCGCATAACTGACTGATGCTAATCAAGTTATACTTCAGATTCTCTACTAATAAAACATCTTTAATAGTAAAGTTACCATGGATAAGCTTACCCTTACCCACGGTTTTACTTTTGGAATTATCTCCGAAACTGATGTTTGGACCACTACATTTGGTCAGTTGAGATAGCACACTTGCATCTCCTGTCATATGTCGTGAGCAACCGCTGTCCAAATACCATATTGAATTTTTATCTGTACCTGTTACCTGCAAGCACACACATAATATGATTTGGTACCCAGATCTATTTGGGTCCAAAACTTATTAGTCCCTTTGGAACCCATACTTGGATTAGTCTAACTGACTTTCCAGTAGCTGTATTCCAAATGGTTTTTCTCGGCTTTTGTGTGCTTGGTGAGTAGTGTACAGTTGATACAGTATGTGTTTTAGTCTTATTCAACCGATTGTTCAATCTGTATCTCTTCTGAACTGGCTTGCAGTTATAGTAATTGACATAGCCATTCGAATAGTTTTTGTGAAATCTTTTTGATGACCCGCTTTGTGAATCAGTTGAAAGCTTTTGGCTATAGCCAATCCCATTTCTTCTAGCCTTGTTCAACTTCTCAGTAGGTTGTTCAATCAGTTTACTGGGCTCAATTTGTTCTTGTACCACTGCTGATTTGACAAAGTGAATGTACTTCCCTTTGTTCATTGTCAGCTTTGGTTGAGTATCATTTGAAAACGTTTCTCCTTGATTACTGAACCCTAAACCAGTTTTATCAGAAACTGATTTTTGTGAATTCTGCATCTCATTCAGTGCAGTAGACGACTTATTCCAAGATTGAATGAGTTCAGTCTGTTTTGAATTTTCAAGGATCAATTTCTGGATCAGTGACTGATCTTTCTTTCTCTCTGCTTTTAACTCAGCAATTTCCCTTTTTAGACTCAACCCATCAACTGATTCATCAGTTTTAGTTTTATTGTCCATGGGATCATTTTGCTTTGACTTTATTTCCTCAAATGATGATGCAAGTTTCTGGTACTCATTTACCATTTCATGCAATGTTAAAATGAGTTCTTCTCGTGTAAAATCAGTTGAACTAAAATCAAATACATGTTGACTTGTAGATTCTACTTCTGTATCATTGGCCATTAGACATTTGACTTCCTCTTCATCATTTGAGCTATATGAGCTTTCTGGTTCTGATTCGTCACTATCAGTTTCTGCCCATTTGGATTTGTTCTCTTCAGCTAATAGAACCTCATGTTTCTTTTTGTAGGTTTTCTTATCATCTCTGGATCTTCTCTTATGCTCATATAATTTCTTTCTTCTGTCAGTTGATCTTTGACTGTCCTTTTTAGGTTTAGGACAGTCAGCAATATAATGACCTGTTTTGCCACAATTGTAGCAAGCATTTATTTCTTCTTTGGAATTGTTTCTCTGGTATTGTTTCTGAAAGTTTCCTTGGTTCTTTCTCATGAACCTCCCAAAATTTTTGATGAATAATGGCATAGCATCATTGGTTAACTGATCGGCAGATTTCTCGACTGAACTGGTTGATTCAGTTCTTACAGCTGCTAGAGCAGTTGTAGCTGTAGGAGTAAATGGTTCTCCTTCTCTGCTCTGCAATTCAAATTCATAAGCCTTTAAATCAGCAAATAGTTCATGAAGTTCGATCTGGTTCAAGTCTTTAGATTCTCTCATAGCCATAGTTTTGACATCCCATTCCTTTGGAAGACCTCTCATCACTTTTAGTGCAACCTCTTTGTTAGTATACACCTTTCCGAGTGCATTTAATTCATTTACAATACTGCTCACCCTTTCATCATACTCATTCATTGATTCTCCAACCTTCATTTTGATATTGTCAAATTTCTGAACAGCCACATAGAGTTTATTTTCTTTTGTTTGGTCATTTCCTTCATATAACTGAATCAACTTTTCCCAAATTTCTTTTGCTGTTTTGCACATCTTTATTTTGTTGAATGTTGCTTTGTCCAGTGTTTTGTATAGAGTATCTTTGGCCACATTGTCAAGATTGGCTTTTCTTTTGTCCTCAAATGTCCACTCTTCTCTGGGCTTTTGAATTCTCTGTGGTGCCCCTTCAGTTATGACAATTGCTGTATTTGCTTTTAGAACCTTCATGGGTCCGTCTGTTATGACATACCACATGTCATCATCTTGTGCAGCTAAATGAGCCTGCATTCTGATTTTCCAGTCATCGAAATCTTCTCTTGAGAACATAGGAATTTTATTGAATGAAGTCATGCTAGCAGATTTATAGATCAGAAGTATTCAAGAACAAGATTCAACCGCTCTGATACCACTTGATAGGATCGATTGACGTGTCAAGAGTGTTTAGAAGGGGGGGTTGAATAAACATTCTCAATTAATATTGGTCTTATCGAATTTTTGAGTTCAGTTTTGTGACAAACTGATTCTCAGAATCTTGTTGGTCAATATCAATCAGTTAAACTGAGGTAGTAGCGGAAGGTAACTGACTGACAGATAGAATACAGAACTGAAATAAAATACACAAGGATTGTTTCTGGATGTTCGGAGAATTCAGTTACTCCTACGTCACCCCTTCTATCACAAGGATAGGATTTCCACTAAAATACTTTGATCCAATACAACACTTGTACAGACCCACTTCAGTTAGGACTTACCCACTGCCTAAAATGAAACTCTTAGTATTACAAAATGATCTCTGTGCGTAACTGATCTTAGAACTATTGAATTAACAAATATTACAGAGTGCTAGTTTGCTACTCTTGTAGCCTTGATTGCTACGAATAAATCAAGTAAGAGTGAGCTGAGATTTTGACAGAGTAATAGCAAGTTTTGAATGATGTATCGTCACTTCTTCTTTTTCTTCTGCCATATTTATACTCTTCTTTTCCAACGGTAATCTTGAGATAAATTTGAATCTTTGTATCCGTTGGTTTCCACTTGATTATTCCTTCGATATTGTTTGCTTCATTTATTGTAATTCGGCGTCTTAATTGCTTTGTCCGGAATGCGTTGTTTTAAGTAGTCTTGGTTGTTGTGCGGTGCTCTTGTAATCTGTTATGTCTTCTTTGTTCTTTTCCGAGACATCTTTAGTTGAGAGACTTTGAGGCATTCGGCTGAATGTTTTAACTGATCAGTTCCAACTGATCAGTTTACTCTGTATCATTGTATCAGCTGATTTCAGTTGATAAGTTCAGTTGCCGAATTTGATTGCGCGTATCAGTTGATTCATATTTTGTTAATCGATTGATTCATGTTTTGTCAAACTCCAGAATCTAGTTTCCAACATTAGTATTTTACCTATCAATCACAATGGATTGATGATGGCTCCAACCAAGTTGTTTATTGGCTCTTGAAAGGTATACAAATCTACAAGCCTCCTTTGAGCACTCCTTGCTCAAAAATCAAGCCCACCACCAACTAGGAAGATCCCCTTTAATGTTGCACTAGAAAAAATTAGAGGATTTTCTTTGAGAAAGTTGTGATATCCTCAACAATTGAAGAAGCAAAAAAATGGGAGAAAAATTATGTTAAAATTTCGACCATAGCATGTAGAAAAGGGAGGAGGAAGCTTTTTCTTGGTTGTGTAAAAAGTTAAAAGTGTAAAAGTTGCATAAGCATGCCATGCCATTAACTTAAAAGTTGCCTCCAACCCTTCACCTTCCAAGCATGCAATTTTTTTGGGCTTGTAACTATTTCAAGGCCCATGTTCTTTTATTTAAATATCTCAAAAATATTTGAGACCATTTAAATTTTATTTGAATTTATTCAAGCCCACTAGTTGAATAATTATTTCTAAATGGGCTCTAAAAGGCTCAACGTTATTTAATTAATTCAACACTTCAATTAATTTAATTATTTAGACTCTACTAGATCCACTAGTGTTTAATTAATTCAACACTTAAATTTAATTTAATTTAGTCTATATTAATGTTTATGAAAATCACAATTTTCAAATACATTATTTATTTTGCCAACTATTAATTTAAGAACACTTCCACAAATTGAAAGTTACATTCTCCATAATCCTCTTATAGAAGTCATACTTATATTTTTGTTAGCGCTTATAAACTCCTTTATAAGCCATTCAACACATTGAACTATTTTTCTTCTCAATGGGATCTAGAAAGCTAGTACTTGTGTGGCCCTCAATGGTTCAATGATACAACTAGCCGTGGGTTCACATCTCAATGTGATTCGGGACTAAACATGTCCTTATATGAGCATATCCTTGTTGCTCCATTCTTACTTAGCAACTGCTTGATAATAAGAACGTTAGAACTCAAGTCTGATAGTACCCAACCAATCATGTTAAATGTCTAGCGGCATCGCTTACATAATTCCCTAGGTATCAAATGATAGTGCCTGAAAGAACCAATCTATTATGGTTAGCGTACAGTATGGTCCATTCATCTGAAATATCCTGACCGATTCAACAACTAATTGTATATCGAGAGTGTCAAAGAATCGATACTATGTGTCATGTCGTAGTTGCATCGATGGTGTAATAAATGAAACCCCTTTCATAATTACCACCAACACTCTGATCATAGATTTCAAACTACATACACATGAGATCACATAGGATATCCATACCCGAAGGTAAGTGGTGAATCCCCGACTACAATTCATCGACCTCTATATGTTTCGACAAAACACCCCTTGCCACCTAATGACCCCATGAGAGTCAGTAAACAAGTCAAAGTTCAATGCTAGAATATAGAGTTTCAATGTTGTCTCAGGTCATAAGGACTAACGGTGTACAACCATAAACTAGGACGTTTTCACTCGATAAGTGATAACCACTTGGAAAGTTCTTTATAGAGGGTTGTTCAGTGCACTCTACAAGGAGCACCTATCTGCATGCTCGGACATCACAATGTCCCCTACCAATGAAACATGGTACTCACATCGCAGATACTAGTCTCAAACTCGAGCGGCCTTTATCCTTCTTAACAGCGGCTGAATCGACTAGGAACTGTTTAGAATATATAGTATTGCAAATATGAGTTTCATAATACTCATCATATGAGCATCTCATATTCTTTCTACTATTTATATATTCAAGGACTTTATCTATGCAACAAGCATGAGTATACATATAAAGATATATCAAAACAATAATTTCAAATATTATTAAAATAAAGATTGTTTATACATAGAGTTTCAATATGAACCCTCGGCCAACACTTGCTCGACGGGCACCTACTCTAATAGTTCAAGGCGAATCTCCTTCTTCACGACATATTCTCTAATGAAATGATGTCTAATATCAATATGCTTTGTTCCAGAGTACAATACAAGATTATATGTAATTGCTACTGAATTTGTGTTGTCACAGAATATAGGAGAGTTAGCGGTTTGGAATCCATAGTCTTTGAGCTGCTGTTGAATCCACAGTAATTGAGCAGAGCAACTCCCAGCCGCAGAATATTATGCTTCAACGGTTGAGGTAGCAATAGAGGTTTGTTTCTTGCTGAACCAAGATATTAGTCTATCGCCCAATAATTGACATGAACCACTGATGATTTTTTGGTCAATTTTGCATCCTGCAAAATCTGCATCTGAATAACCCACAATAATAAAACTTAAATAATTGGGATACCAAAGACCCACATTAATAGTGCCTTTAAGATATTCAAGGATTCGTTTAGCAGCAGTGTTGTGTGATTGCATAGGTTTAGGTTGAAATCATGCACACAAATAGACTGCAAACGTGATGTCTGGCCGACTAGCGGTCAGATATAGTAATGAAACTGTCACACCCTTACTCTACATTTAGCATAGTTACCATAATCAAAATAGGATTTGAATGATATATCTATATTATGAAGCAATTCAAAACAAGGGGCATCAATTTGACGGTTTATAAAAGTTGTGGCATGATGTCCCTATATTTTGTCTATACCAACAACTTAATCAGCAATAACAATACGTACTTATAAACATAGTCTTATAAACAAACATACTCTGTATCATTATACACATAGACATAAACATTGCAAAACTTGTTTCAAACCCTGACATTTAATTCATTATAATACATATGCGGAAGCTATACAATAAGACGTCCTGGTTCTTGTCGAGGTGAGGCACGTCACAAGCATCAATTGGCGAACTGACTTCCTATGCATCTTCACTACCTGATCCTGTAATACATGAGCTACGTGAGTTTATAAAACTCAATAAGTTGGCACTTGTACGTATCAATATGCGTCGAAGGAACATACATATCAAGTCGTGACAACA